>NC_042625.1:86290016-86521551 GCF_901001135.1 Rhinatrema bivittatum
GCTTCGGCTGCTGAAAATGGTTCTGTGGGACCGAAACATCACCAAGGAAGTTCCTAAGCTTGGGGGGGAGCAGGATTTGGGCCCAGCCTGTCAGTGTGGGGTGCAGATGACGTCTGTCCAGCTGGCTGATTCGGTCCAGCACTGCAGAGGTTGTGCTCCCAGGGTTACGTGGCCCTGACCTCCTCTGCATTCTTAACTTGGCAGCCCGTGGCACAGAGCTTTCCTTCCTGTGACCACTTATGGACGGTGGTCGGCTCCGGACTTAAATCTTCTCCAGAAGCCTCACTGCCCTATGCCTGCCTTTCCAGCAGCTCTTTTCCCATCACCTGCCAGGGAAAATTAAGATTTAGCGTGTCCCAAAGGGTTTAGTGGCACTTTTTTGTTATTTCAGTGACAACGTAGTGGAAATTGAGTGAAGGTCTGCACTGAGTCGCCGTTTATCACGCACCTGCGGCGTGGGGGCAGGGGTTAATGGGAAGACGTGAAATTCTGGCCCTTGGCCTCCCAAGTGGGTTGGGTGACTGGGCGAGTCGGGAAAGCAGCGCACGGACAGGTCTGCAGGCCTCTGCTCCTCTTAACGCCCCCTCTTTTATTTTCCCATCTTTCCCAGGCATGAAACAGGGCATCGACATTGGCACCCAGTATCGCTCAGCCATCTTCACCTACAGCCCGCAGCAGAAGGCAGCAGCGCTGAAATCCAAGGGCATCTTCCAGGAGGTGTGTGTGTGTGTGTGTGTGTGTGTGTGTGTGTGGTTATAGGGAGGACCTAAAGCAAAGTGACTGAGAAAAGAGAGAGTAATTCCTGTTACCAGGGATCTGCTTCTTATGAGAACATTTATCTCGTTTATAGGAGGGTTCTTAAGAGGGATCCATAGTGTGGCTCACACTAGTATTGTCCAAAATATTCACATTTTAATTCCGTGGGTAATAGTTATTGTACTAATTAGCCCTTGTTCATTTCCTAGAGTGCCTTTTTGTTAATTACTAAATTTGACATTGTAGATGAGGACTCGCACCTCAGAGTGAAACTCTGTGTTTTACGCTGGTCATTTCTTTTGTTTTCCCCCTGGGTCTGGGTAATTCTGGGATTTGCTACCCAACATGCAAAGGGAAGGAGCACATTTTAAAGCAGGCAGAGCAGTACGGAGATGCCTGTGAATTTCTAAAGAGCTGATAAAACCTGAACATTTGGGTTCAAATCCCAACTGGCGCTGGTGCTTTCAGCAAGTCGCCTCGCACGCTGGCCTCCGAGCCTTCTCACCGCTTCCAACCTTGTGCCGACGCAGGAAGACGTTACAGCCGTGATCCCCCCCCAGGGGTGGCTGCACGCATCTCTCTCTCTTTCTCAAAGATTCACGACCCGGGCTGCCTCTCGCTGACACGGGGTCACTGCGGGGAAAGCACAGGCAGGTAACGTCCGAAGCTGCACGTGGCTCTTCTCCAAAGTCCGGACGGATCGGGGGCGGTGGCTCGAACAGAGCCACGAATGCCACGTCTTTCCCCGAAACTGGTTCGTGCACCCGATAATCCGAGATCCTTCCTTCTGCCGTTGGGGGGGGGGTTGGGGGGTTACAGATCTAATCCACCCCGGTTTTGCCTATGGCCGTGCCAAAAGCGTCCCTCCCCACCCGCAGAGGAATGGGCTAGTGCCGTCCCCGACTCTCTCATCCATTTCAGATTGAAAGCGGGGTTTCCACAGTAACGGGATCTCCATGGCAACCCGCGCCCGCAGGCCAAAGGTCACTGGGGAAGGCAGGTGCGGGTACCCCAGACCAATTCCTCTTCCCAGTGCAACGCTCCCTGGTGACCCCCGACCTGCAGGGCAGGGCAGTGTGGGCTGAACCCTCCAGAAAGCAGTTTTAAACCTCCTCGCCCCATTCTCCTTGCCTCACTGCCTGATCCCAAGCCCTGCCCTGAGCAGTGCAGCGCCTGGGATGGGAGAGGGTGGCCAGTGAACTCTGGGCCGAGCCTGGACAGGGCGGGGCATCTCCAGAGCCCCCTGTACCAGCCTGCCTTGGTGTCTTCTTTAAGAGGAGAGCCTGCAAGCTGCCCTTGCTCCTGTAGGCACACGGAGCAGAAAGGCAGGCCAGCAACAGCCTGAGAGGGAGAACAAGACTGCCGTTCCACCCCCAGCCTGAGACAGACAGACTGCCGTTCCACCCCCAGCCTGAGAGAGAGAGGAGAGAGAGAAACTGCCGTTCCACCCCCAGCCTGAGAGAGAGAGACTGCCGTTCCACCCCCAGCCTGAGAGAGAGAGAGGAGAAGAGAGAGACTGCTGTTACACCCCCAGCCTGAGACAGAGTCAGTCAGACTGCCATTGCAGCCCTAGCCGTACAGAGAGGGAGAGAGAAGGGAAAGAGAGAGACTGCCATTACAGCCCCAGCCTGAGAGAGAGAGAGGAGGAGAGAGAGACTGCCATTACATCCCAGCCTGAGAGAGAGAGAGGAGGAGAGAGAGACTGCCATTACAGCCCCAGCCTGAGAGAGGAGGAGAGAGAGACTGCCATTACAGCCCCAGCCTGAGAGAGGAGGAGGAGAGAGAGACTGCCATTACAGCCCCAGCCTGAGAGAGGAGGAGGAGAGAGAGACTGCCATTACAGCCCCAGCCTGAGAGAGAGAGAGGAGGAGAGAGAGACTGCCATTACATCCCAGCCTGAGAGAGAGAGAGGAGGAGAGAGAGACTGCCATTACAGCCCCAGCCTGAGAGAGGAGGAGAGAGAGACTGCCATTACAGCCCCTGCCTGAGAGAGGAGGAGGAGAGAGAGACTGCCATTACAGCCCCTGCCTGAGAGAGGAGGAGGAGAGAGAGACTGCCATTACAGCCCCAGCCTGAGAGAGAGAGAGGAGGAGAGAGAGACTGCTATTACATCCCAGCCTGAGAGAGAGAGAGGAGGAGAGAGAGACTGCCATTACAGCCCCAGCCTGAGAGAGGAGGAGAGAGAGACTGCCATTACAGCCCCAGCCTGAGTGAGAGAGAGGAGGAGAGAGAGACTGCCATTACAGCCCCAGCCTGAGAGAGAGAGAGGAGGAGAGAGAGACTGCCATTACAGCCCCAGTCTGAGTGAGAGAGAGGAGGAGAGAGAGACTGCCATTACAGCCCCAGCCTGAGAGAGAGAGAGGAGGAGAGAGAGACTGCCATTACAGCCCCAGCCTGAGAGAGAGAGAGGAGGAGAGAGAGACTGCCATTACAGCCCCAGTCTGAGTGAGAGAGAGGAGGAGAGAGAGACTGCCATTACAGCCCCAGCCTGAGAGAGAGAGAGGAGGAGAGAGAGACTGCCATTACAGCCCCAGCCTGAGAGAGAGAGAGGAGGAGAGAGAGACTGCCATTACAGCCCCAGCCTGAGTGAGAGAGAGGAGAAGAGAGAGACTGCCATTACAGCCCCAGCCTGAGAGAGGAGGAGAGAGAGACTGCCATTACAGCCCCTGCCTGAGAGAGGAGGAGGAGAGAGAGACTGCCATTACAGCCCCTGCCTGAGAGAGGAGGAGGAGAGAGAGACTGCCATTACAGCCCCAGCCTGAGAGAGAGAGAGGAGGAGAGAGAGACTGCTATTACATCCCAGCCTGAGAGAGAGAGAGGAGGAGAGAGAGACTGCCATTACAGCCCCAGCCTGAGAGAGGAGGAGAGAGAGACTGCCATTACAGCCCCAGCCTGAGTGAGAGAGAGGAGGAGAGAGAGACTGCCATTACAGCCCCAGCCTGAGAGAGAGAGAGGAGGAGAGAGAGACTGCCATTACAGCCCCAGTCTGAGTGAGAGAGAGGAGGAGAGAGAGACTGCCATTACAGCCCCAGCCTGAGAGAGAGAGAGGAGGAGAGAGAGACTGCCATTACAGCCCCAGCCTGAGAGAGAGAGAGGAGGAGAGAGAGACTGCCATTACAGCCCCAGTCTGAGTGAGAGAGAGGAGGAGAGAGAGACTGCCATTACAGCCCCAGCCTGAGAGAGAGAGAGGAGGAGAGAGAGACTGCCATTACAGCCCCAGCCTGAGAGAGAGAGAGGAGGAGAGAGAGACTGCCATTACAGCCCCAGCCTGAGTGAGAGAGAGGAGAAGAGAGAGACTGCCATTACAGCCCCAGCCTGAGAGAGAGACTGCTACCTGACCCCTCAGCCCACTAAAGGGGAGGCTGTAACAGGGATCACCACCCACCCACCCCAGCCTAAGAGAGACTGACATGAGAGCCATGGCCTAACAGAGGGAGCGGCTGCTACCCCAGCCTGAGAGGGAGGTTCACTGGCACAAGATTCAGGCTGCCCACGCTCGCTCTCGTTTCTTTCCAGGACCTTCTATGTGCCTCCTGATGGTGTGCGCGTGCCTGCTGTATGTCCCTGTCCCTTTGCTCATTCCTTGCTGCCTTTTCTCCCTCGTCCAGCCCTGCTGGGGGTTGTGGATAATTAGCCGGGCCTCCTTATCAGCCGGGCTCCATGCAGCAGCCGGGGAAGGGATGGGATTGGTGGGGAGGCTGTCATGCAGCCATTGTCCTGAGCCCCAGGGGGACTCCCTTCCCTTCTCCGTGCCATCCGGAGCTGAACATGGAGCAGGCTGGGGGCGGAGCCAGGATGGGGGTCATTGGCCAGTTCCTCTCCATCAGGACACCGCGCTCGCCTCCTCTTGTTAGAGATGTGCCTTCTGCCTTTCCCAAGCTTTCTTACTGTCGGCCTCCTAACCCCAGACCTGCACTCGCCTCTCCTCCTCCTCCTCCTCGCTCTGTCCTTCCGTCTCCCCAAAGGGCTGCCCCTTTAAACCCCGCTGTCCCCAGCTCTAGAAACGTTAGTAATTTCACACCACAAGCTGAGAACAGTGGGGATTTTGCCCCCTTGCAAATTATTTACAAAACCCCTCCGTGTTTTGCTTCTTTATTTTTTCCTTCTGCGGGTCAGACACTTGGAGTCTGTGCCACAGAGGAAAGGTTCTCCCGTGATGGCACAGCTTCCGCTCCTTCCATCTTCTGTACCCTGAGCTGCATCCTGCAGGCCAGGCAGTATGGTGGTGCTGGCCCTGCTTTGTACTCTCTCCACGGTATCAGTGACCTCCTGAGACCCCCCCCCCCCATCTCGAGTACCCTCTGGAGGTGTGGGGGGGGGGGGGTGTCTCGGCAGCAGCCCCTGCAGAGATAACATGCATTTCCCTCGTCCTGCTAGCGATGCTCTCCTTATGCACCCAAGTGCGCTTTACTCCAGCGAGGAAGAGTCGGGCCCGAGCTGCCCATGTTGACGGCAGCGGCGATGATCCTGTTTACTGTTTCCGAATGGGTGGATTTTGCAGGAATGAACCTCGCTCGTAAACCGGGGTAGGTTGGGTGGCAATCCAAGTTTATTCCTGAGGCTCGCGTGGCGACAGAGACGACTTCCTCCTGGAGTTCAACAGCTGGAGCCGTGCCTGGAAGTGCCTTTTACTCGAGCGCGTGGCACCCGATACAACTGGGATTTACTTCTGTATCTTCACGCGGCATTGTCTTGCTCTCTGATTACATCTCTTTCTTCCCGAGGATCTTCCGTCTCTCTGGGCATAGTCCAGAACAGTCGCTTGGTACTGAGACTTCTGTTAGCGATGCCATTCCTGTGTTTTTCTCTTTTACCCCTATGGGCCTCATTCACTTGAGGCCTTTTTCCCCCCATTCTGTGTCTATGGTGAAAAAAAAGGCCCTCTGTCTGGTTTTCTAATATCAAGCTTTTTATTGGATGGTAGGGGAGTATCCCATGCGGAGCTAACCCTAGGAGGGGTGCAGGGCTCTTCGGTTCCCCAAAGCGTGGGGCCTGATTCCCCCTCCCCCAAAGGAGGCTCCTGATCCCATGTGAGCCCAGCTTTTTCAGTTTCTGCAGTTGTGTTGGGGGGGGGGGGTGGCCCCAGTGTTTTTCTGGCACCGCGATGGGCCGGGGATTGCACAGTATCCAGGGGGGTGAGATGAGCGACCTTATTATTATTCTTTTCTGAGCACTGGCCTTCTAAAATCAGCCTTCGCAGCCAGCCAGGAGATGAGGGAACCATGTGACAGCATCTGCTGCCCCGCTCTCTTTATTTAGGGTTTTTTCCCTCTGTTTGCTCTGAACCACCTTGTGTGTAGTCCCCTATTACTGTCTCTCACCTCTTTTTTTTTTTCTATTTAATCCTTCTTTTTTTTTTTTTAAAGTGTAGCTGCAAACCCCTTGATGATTCTTCCAATTTTTCATCTGTTCTGACCCCTCTGCTATCTCTGCTCTGTTGCAGATTTTCGCATCACCTGCAGACAGGCTCACTTTGCTTCTAGCCTTTCCCCGGTGTCACTTTTAAAGATATTTAAGAGGAATGGTCCTATCACGGATCCCTCTGGAATCCCACTGGTCACTTTCCATGCTCCAGAACGGACTCCACTGATTACCATCCTAGCTGGGAACTTTTGATTTCCGGTCTCCCTGAGATTGGCAAGAATCAGCAGGAGAGAGGAGAGTGTGCAGGAGAGAGGAGAGTGTGCAGGAGAGAGGAGAGTGTGCAAAACGTCTTTCTCTCCCCGCACCCCAGGCCTGTCTCCATTACCCTTCCTGCCTCCAGGACCCCACCAGGCTAACCCTCCCACCTGTTCAGCCCAGCTGCCCCCTTCTCCGACCAGCACTTGCCTCTCCTTTGGGCCGTGCAGGCCGACTGGGCTCTTCCTGCTGCTCCCAGCCTGTTCCGTTCAGCCGCAGGCCAGGTCCACTTTGGAGGCCCTAGCTGGCCGATTTCATTATCTGCACTTGGTGTTTCTTGGCATTTGCTAGGCGAGCTGTCAATTCATGAGCGTTCCCACGGGTCACCACCACTCTCTGCTTTACCAGTTTCTCCCCCAGGTGACAGGTTTGCTCCAAGTCCCAGCCTGGCTAGCTTTTATTTTTAAAGTTGTAAGCATGACTAAAAAGTGAAGGTGTTTGTGGCCATTGATTTCTGGTTGGAGTTTCTGCTTTTGCTTACAGGGCTGAGCCAGTATCGATGGGTAATGGGGACAGTGTCCTGATTACAGAAGAGCCCTACCATGAGCATCAGTCACGCCCTGCACTGGGGGAAAGGGGATGAGAGAGAGATGGAGGGAAAACCTCTGTCAGGGTCTCTCCTCCTTCCCGCGTCCCACAATGTGCACAGCCATCCAGCTCTCTAATGGGCTGCCCCCCATCCCCACCCCCAGTGCTGGAAGGGAGACTCCCTCATTGTAAGAAGGCCTCCCCCCCTTCCATCGATCTAGGGGCTCTGCAGGCTTCAGTGGCAGTTTCCTGAAACCTATTCAGTCAGTGGCACTGGAGCACAAATTTTAAATTTAGCTTTAATCGCACTCATTAAAAGCAGCAGCTCTGCCTGTACCGGTAGAACTAGAAGGTTAGGGGTAGGGGGGAGGTCTGCTGGAGAGGAAGAGGCTTAGGAAGCAGATTACTCGGGCTGTATGAGGGCAGTGCAGTCTCTCTGCTGCGGCTCTGAAGCATGAGTGAAAGGGTGGCCAGGTGCCACCCTGTGGCACTTCTGGGTACTGCACCCACTCGACCCCCACTCTCTTCCTATTGCTAGGCCTGCATGATCCCGTCTCGCTGCTGATAATGGCCGCATGGCGCGTCTCTTCCCCCCGCAGTGGTAGAAATGGCTCCTTTGTTTCTCTGGTGAGCCGGCACTTGAAACGGAAGTGCCCTGTTCTGCGCTGCCACGGGAGCACAAGGAGCGCACTTACAGCACAGGATGGAGCGGATCCTCCGCTGGGGCTTAGCTAAACCGTTCACAGCCCCTGGCTGAGGACCCTTCACTGCAATGACTGGGGCTAAACTGAGTTGGGGGGGGGGGGGGGGAATATAAAATAGTGGAAAAGATTCCCCAGGTAGCTGTGGAGGAAAGCTCCTGGGTCCAGATCCCAGCCCTGGTTCTGACTGGGCTTTAACCCCCCCCCCCCCACACCCAAACAACTTTCCTGCGCAGTATCTCTGCTTTCACTGCAAGGAGAGAAAACCCTGGTCTGAACAAATGCCCACCCCTTCCTCCTTTTCATTAGCCCAGTGCCCCTTCCAGCTCTCTCGTCGGAGGATGAATAATTTGTCTGGAAATGCAGTTTTGTTGTTTCCTAAATGGGAGCGCCTGGCAGTTCCACTCTCTTATTCTAGGACTGGTGCCACCCTTGTGCTATTACTCTCCTTCAAGACACACTAATTCCCATCACGAGTCACGTTCCAGGTTCAGGGAGGTCACGAGAGGAATTAATGCAAGATCCACATTTACCCACCTTTATCTATCTATCTATCTATCTATATATATGTGTGTGTGTGTGTATTCTGTGATTTCCTTCTCTCTTCCGTCCTTGGTAGACCCAGGATCCTTCCTCCTCTCTCCTTCCAGGCCCTGCAGACACCACAATCCATCGAGGGCCCCCATCCACTGAAGCCTGTCGCCTCCCAGGACCACATCCCAGCCAAACACCTTGCCTAGGGCTCTTCTATTTACTCTCAGTTGATAAGCTCTTTGGGGAAGGGAAGCACCTGTGCTTACCCCTCCTGTGCTATCATAATCCCTGCAGCGCTTGCTGGTCTGTGTGACCAGGACAGTGCTGCACTGTGCGGAGGGAGCGCGCCCTGGGATCTCTCCTGAGCACCCGCCGCTTGCCTCGCCATTGACCGAGCACCGCGTCGCCGGAGGCAAGACGCCGATCACCGCGCACGTTCTGTCGGTTTGCGTGCTGGCCCCGGGCTGGGCTGACTTTGTGTGGCGCTGCATTGGAGCTGCTGCCGTGTGGGTGCTACGTGCCGTGTGCTTCCTCTGCAAAGACCGTGTTCTCCGTTTCTAACTCTAGCGTCTCAGCTCAGCCACATTTAATTAAGTTGCAGACGGTAAAAGGTAATTGACTGCATCATTGCCGCCACCTTGTTCTTATTAAATCCAACAGGGGTTTGCAGTGTAGGCGCAGGAGGAGAGAGACCCGGCTTTTTCCTGCAGTGCTGCAGATCTTCCATTCCCCGGGCGCTCATGGATTTAACTCCCAGAACCAAAACAAGAAAGAGAACAACCCTGCTTTCCAGAAACTGTTATTATTATTATTGCAGAATTTACAAGAAACCATTTTTTTTTTCCAGGGGAGGAGGGGGTCTTGCACTTTCCTCCTCCTCCTCCCAATTCACTTAGAGCCTGCTTCTGTCGGGCTAAGGCACCTCCCCAGGGATTTCTCCCTTATTTACCACTCCCCTCCCCTCCCGCCCCAGGCCAGTCCTGCCAGTCACAGTCCTCAACTGGGCCGCAGACCTCGGTTAATGTGGACGCTAAATCTGGCCACTAGGTGCCACCATTGAGCAATGGCTGAGCCTCCCTCCTAGCCCCAGCTGATTCAGAGAGCAGGAGGCAAGCCCGGGATTTGAACCCTACCAAAAACAATTTGTAAAAAAAAAAAAAAAAAAGCAGACTTCAAGGGTTTTTCTGAAACAAATGTACAATTTGTGGGATCATTTTGACTCCCAAGATTGGAGAATGTTTGAATCTGAACAAAATGGTACTTTTCAAACCCCAGAGTCTGTGCAGCCCCATGGATCTGGGCTGTCCGGTTCTTTCATTGTCTATTTGTGGCCCGGAAACAGGATCAGGTTTGCACTGGGTGCCACTGCTAGTTCCATGGGACCTTGGTCCTGTTAAATCTCCACCACTTGAATCTGGCTCCATTTCCATGACTTCCAAACAGGTGCAGGTGCAGTTTGGGTCTCTAGGACATTTGTATTTAGTTTATTTTGAATATACAATCTAACCATAAGTCTATGCCAGGCCTGTAGTGGAATAGAAGGGGCTGCGGCAGGACAGGGGTGAAATGCATTGGCAGAGCTGTAGGGGGAGGATTTCAGTACTGGAAGAGCAGGAGTTGCTTGCAAGGAATGATTTGGGGCTTCTGGTGAATTGGTCTTGCGACAGAAGCCTGCACGCAGCCTCAGTTAGCAGCAGGTGCTAGAGAAAAGCGGCATGGAAGGAGAGCTACCCTCGTGCACTGACGTGCAAACCTTTTTATTTTAACCTGGGCAGGAGCTGACCAAGAAAAAGCTGGGTGAGATCTCCACCGAGATCCGGGAGGCACCGGAGTTTTACTATGCGGAGGATTACCACCAGCAGTACCTGCATAAGATCCCTGACGGATACTGCGGCCTAAAGGGGACTGGTGTCAGCTGCCCTATGGGGCTGTGAGCGCCGTGACCAGCATCCGCACAAGAGGCTTTTCACCCCATCTTCAGTGCTGTCAGGGGCAAGCCAAATGTGTCAGCCATCGCCTTTTGCCTGCAAATGTTTTTAATTAAATTAAACATCTGTGCGGTGTGGCCAGTTCTGGAAGGTAGGTCGTTTGTGTGCGTGTCACTTATTTCACCCTCTCTGCTGTGAACCTGGGTCCCTGGGAGGTTTCACCCTCCTCCTCCTCCTCCCTCCCTCCCAGGGGCTGTGCCTAGGACTATTTCCAATTATTTCACTGATGGGGGGGGGGGGGGGACACACACACTGGAGCTTGTGGAGAGATTTTGACAGCCTGAAGCTCAGGGCCGGTGCTGGGTTTCTTGTTGCCCTGTGCGAACAATTACTGTGCTGCCCCCCCCCCCCCCCCCCCAGCCCTGGTTCATTCATTCTCTGTCCCAGGCCACCAAAAAAAGCCCAGCTCCCTTCACTGATACAAACTTTAAAAACTGACTCACCCCCCCCCCCCCCCACCGGACCAATGGCTGGTGGAAGGGTATTAGGGATGTCCCAGGCGAACCTTATACCTTACCCAATACACCCCCATCCCGCCAAATTCCACACACACAGAGTTATGCATTTACATTTTACATGAAAACTATCCCTTCCATTATATTTACATGCACTGCTGTGATGCCAGCCAGAAATCCCTGCAAAACAGACCCCTGGCATTAGGTGTCTTGGGTGTGTGCATGACCCTCTGAAAGCCCTAAAACTCTAATACACTTCCTATTAGGAGAAGGCCTCACCTCAGTCCCACATGCAGAACATAAACAGACCCTCACCAAGTACAGAATAGAGCAACCGTAAAGTAGAAATATAAACGCGCAGACAAAAACTGAACTGGAAATCACAAGAAGCCAAACTCTCTATGCAGTGCAACAATGGAAAAACAGAGCCATCACCATTCCTCAAACATCAAACAATAAAATAAACACATAATCATAATACTAAAAACATACTAATAGTATTTCATAAAAAGCAAATGATTAAAAGATCAAATAACTAAAAACTCATATACGTTTTTTTAAAAGTCCCAAGCACCAATAAAATATTTCAGAACAGCAGACAGAGGAAATAACACCTGAAAAATAAAACTAAAAAGGATTTTAAAATTCATGCTCTCCGTACCTGGGAACTTTTGATTTCTGGTTACCGTGGAGTAGTGGGAGTGGGATGCACAAACTTTCTCCTCTCTTTCTTATATACACGCACACAAGCTCATACACACACATGCTCCCTCTCGGACAAACCCACAGGCGTCTTCAGCTCTTCTTTGGTTGGGATCTACCAGCAGCTTTAGGCCCTCATCTTCATTTCAGCTGCTGGCAGGTTGGAATCTGTCTGCACCTCCCATTTTCTCTTTCTTTCTCTCTCTCGCACACCCCCACCACAGGCAGGCTCCCATTCACACACACACAGACCAGGTAGGCTCCCATTCATACACACACACCCCCCAGGTAGGCTCCCATTCATACACACACACACCCCAGGCAGACTCCCATTCACACACCCACCCCAGGCAGACTTCCATTCACACACACACACACACACAGACCAGGCAGTCAGGGTCCACGGGTCATTCCTCCTCCTCTGCTGCTGCCAGCCTGTTCCTTCTTTGCAGAGAAAAGCCGCTCTGCAGCTCCGCTTCTGGTGCTGACCCCATGGTAATTCCATACTTGCGGGGTTGGCACTTCCTATATTCTCTTCTCGCAAGAATTCAGGAGGTTCCAGCACCGCGAGTGTTCAATATCGCGGGGCCAGCACCAGAGGAGGAGCTGCCAGACGGGCTTCCTCTGCTGTGGCCTCCTGCTTCTGTTGGCGGTGGGATCAGGCCCACCGGTGGCATCCCGGACCTCTTTCTTCAGCCGCCAGTGGGATCAGGTTCTCCGGCGGCACCACGGACCTCTCCCTGCTCCCAACGCCACCCCACCGGGGGTATCGCCCTAGGCGATTGCACGGCTTGCACAGGCGGTGGGGCAGGGCCTGCCGAAGCTGCCGGGATAGGGAAATGTTAGTCTTGCAGGCAGGAAGGGTGGACAAGAAAAGCAACCACCCTGGATGCCCAGCCAGGGGTGGGAAATGACATTACCCTTTGTGGAAGAGCTGTGCCACCAGGACCATTCTGGGTTTAGAGGCCAGGCCCAGCCTGGGCTGGGGATGCCATAAGGGGGTGGGTGGGTGGGTGGGAAGTCCCAGTCATTGCTCAATGGTGACTCCTAGTGAGTAGATTTGGCAACCATAATCGCAGGGCTCCATAAGGAGCCTTGGTGCATGGCACATGGTGCCGGGTCAAGGACTGTCTTTGCAATGGCTGGGAAAGCATTTTAATTAGGCAAAAAGGCCCTGGGTACTTGGGGCCTGATCTCATCCCTGGATCTGAAACAGCTGGAAGCTGAGTGGAGGAGGGGCCTAGTGGTTACAGCAGCAAACTGAGAACCATGGAAGATGAGGGTTATGCTCCTTTTCACCTTGGAAAAGTCACTTCACCCTCCATTGCCTCAGGTACAAACAGATTGTAAGCCCACAGGGACAGGGACCTACCATCTGTACAATTCCCTTTAAACTGAGATCTAGAAAGGCAAATAGTTAAATTTAAAAGCCAGAAAAACTATCAGTGTCCTTGGGCCACCACTGGACAGTGTCTGACAGATGTCAGCTCCTGTAGCAAGCTGAGACACTTCCTGCAGTCCAGTTACTGAGTGCATTTCTATGGTGCTACCTCAAGTACACGGCGCTGTACAGATACAAAGGCAACAGGTCTTGGTCCCAGGGACTTACAAGCTGGTCACGAAAAATAGTGGAAACTAGGGCTCTGACCTGAGGTCTGATACCGGCTCTCGGGCTGGACATGCGCCTGCAGTGGCACTCCCAGCCTGCAGTGGCACTCCCAGCCTGAGGGGAGTGACAGACACGGGCGGCTCCTACGGTGGCCAACGAGCAGAGCTGCCTGCTTTCCGGTGGCAGTGCATAAAGACCGACACCTGGGACTGTCCAATAAGTCACATTTTTAAAATTGAAAACCATTCGTGTGTTTGTTTTTAAACTATATACAAATAGACCATTTGCCAGGGCTTAATTTGTAGACAAATAGGAAGTGGATGGGGGAGGATCCTGTGAAGAGCTGGGGCGCAGCCAGGAACTCTCTCCAAAACGTGCCCTGCGCCTGCCCCTGCCTCCACCAGAGGTTAAACTCCAACCATCCTTTGCCATCAGACGTGATTTACACCCGACAAATGGTGAGGGCACGGGTCGAGGGCCTTCCACCACAGATTAAGCCCCGGATGAGACACAAAATGGCGTTGAATTAGCACCCGTTTGAGACTTGCGAGCATGGAGCCAGGGGGTTGAAGCTTTGACAGCTCACAAGTCTCAAACGGGTGCAGACTCGACCCCTTTTACTGGCTGCAGTCACGTGAAGAGGGCAGGACTCCCCCGCCGCGGTGGGACTGCGTTCCGGGCCGTTCCGGCCCTGCAGTTTACCAAGTACGAAACGTCAAGCCTGCTCCTTGCAGAGGGTTTATCCTACCAAAAGGGCCCTCCATTCTGTCGCCTTCAATTCCTTCCTCCCTTCACCTTAAAAGCTGAAAGCGTATGAAAATATTGGCGCCCAGACCATTCTCCTTGCGAATTATTCGTCCCCCAAAATCTTAAAATTTCATTGCAAATCTCGCAGAAACAGAGACTTGACGCTTTTGCACTCTTTATGCCAATTTGCCACTATTTTGGGGAGCAGGAGAGTAGGCAGTACTCTTACAAATGCGTGAAAAATCTGGCATTATAATAAAACCTGTTTGTGAAATATTTCACCACGGAGCAGAGAATTCTCGCAACATTTTATTTGCGAGAGGAGTCGAGGATTGGATCAGCGCTCCCTACACCATAAATTAGAAATTAACCGAGTAAGCCACTTCTGCAAAGGGCCGGCAGGTGGCGCCAGGACCCCACCACGCTGCCCCTGAAAGCCGCCGTCAGGGATCCTCAGGTGCCTTTGTCGGAAGGGTAAGCTGCTGCCATCCCCTCTAGAAACATTCGTATGTCATAGGGAATCAGTCCCTCCAGCTGCCTGTGATTCCACCGATATGCGGAAAATCGCAACCCGCCTGCTAGCCCCCAGCGCTTAGAAATAGTCTCAGGAGTCTCTGTCGTGGGGGGTCAGCCCCCGACTTTTTATAATTATTTCTGGCTTTGTTTCTGCCTGCCCCTATTCTTTGGTTATGCTTCTCCTCTCCCCTCCACCCTGAAAAATATTTTGCAGGCACTCGTGGTTTCTATCGGCCCATTGCCACTCATGGTACCGACCCCGAGATGCTGACCCCGTGTCACCCCTAGCCTACCATCTGAGCGGGAGCCATCCCCCCTCAGTTTACCCAACTTTAATTGAGGTAGAACGGGAACAACTGGCGACCAGCTGCCTGACCACATATCCCAGAGGTGGCTGCTTGCATGGGGCCTGCATACACTGGACGAAAGGAGCCACACCATCATCCCATAATGGTCATCATTCCCATAAGCGCTGGCAACAATAGCAGAAAACATGCCAGCTCCATGTCGAGAGCATGCAATCGCCCTACCCTCCCAGGTCAGCACACACACACAGAGTGATGGGATCTATTCCCAGCCTGCTAACGTAGGCAAGAGACACCGACATCCCCTCCCCCTCCACCCCTTATCTTCACCCAGCTGTCCCAGGCTAGGAGAGCAAGGGCTATCCGAGCCTCCTGTTATGTCTGCTCTCCAGCTGCGTGAGCCCCGACTTCTGAGGGTGGAAGAAGGTCTCCCGGAAACTTCCTCCCTGTCAGAACAGGTGGGATTCCTGGACCCCTGCCCAGTCAGCCCTGAGCATCCTGCCATCCCCAGGAGGAGGAACTTCTGGGGCTCATTAATCAAGTCACAGCAGCTGAAGCCGTGTCGGAGGCCTTCCAGAGCAGGCGAGGCGGCAGATGGGCTTCCCAGCCATGGCCCGCAGGACGGGTAGCATCTCGCTTCAGGAAGTGCTTGGCAAGGATTGGGGATTGTGCACCCTTTCGCTGGTAAAGATGTTGCCTCTCTCTTTTTTTTTTTTTTTAATGCAAGCACAGTTTATAGGTGATGAGGCGTTTCAGAGAAGGGCAACAAAAAAAAAAAAAAAAAATGTGTTGGACCAAAGGAGAGGGGAACTAATATTTCTGAGAGTTAAGGTGAAGCCTTCCAAAAAATAAAATACAGGCTCAAAGGATCATTTGGAATATATTTCAGAGTTTGGAGTGAAAAATAATTTCCAGGGGGATGATCACTTGGATTCCTGTGCTTTTTAAGTATCGGTGCAGAAATGTTTCGCACATCTGCATTCGGAGCTTGACCAGCTGCCTCCTTTGCTCTGGGTGTCCGTCACAGCCCCTCGTGTCGGGTGATGCGTGGAAACCCGAGCGTGCAATACAAGATGGGCGCATTGAGCAAACGGGAGAGACGGCGCAAATGATCTCACAGTAGCAAAACGGTGGGACGAGGAATGAGCAAACCAGGAAGAAAGGAGGTGGTGGTAATAGCTGTACGGATCGCGGGTGAGGTCTCAGCTGGAGAAGTGTCCACCTCTGGAGGCCACACCTCCCAATGAGAACAGACTGGTCCAGGTCCAAAATGGGGTAGGGTCTGCACCAAAAGTCTCCGGAGATGAGACTGAAGGACCTAGAAGAAAGATAGTGAGGGTATGAAAGACATTCACTTTTCTGAAAATTGCCAGTAACGCATGAGAAGCAACTGTTTTTCATGGACGTCCCAGACACGTCACCCATCTGCAGCACAACGAGCCTGAGAGCTGTGCATGCTCCTCTATGCCTGCTGTTAGTGAAAAAAAAATTAGGACAAGCTTCGGGTGTTCCTGACCGCCTGCATTTAGTTGGAGGTTGTGAGTTCCTCGGGCCCCTCATCTGCATTCTCTCGCCCTCTGCCTCCCCATACTCCTGCTGTGCCGTCAGGCTGCCTGCCTTTCTCCATACCCACGTGTAGTCCCCTAAACTCCTGCCATGTTCTCCTCGCTGCCTTCCTCTGTACCCTGGTGCATTGGTGCCAACTCTGTGGCCGCTTGAACACCCCCAAGGCTGAGCAAGCTCCTTCCCCGTGTTCAGGATGGGGTGATTTCTGTTCACTTTCATTTTGAAAAGTTGGCTCCCTTGCCCACACGTGGTCCTTAAACTTCTGCCATGTTCTGTCGCTCCCTCTCTGTGCCCACGTGTGGTCTCTGTGCTCTTGTGATTTCTCACTGCCTGCGTCTCTGTCCATACCCCCGTGATCCCTGTAGTCTGGCGGTACTCCGTGTCCCATTCTGCTCTCCTTGTACCTCCCTCTGGCCCTGAATTTCAGCAAACCTTATTTTTAGAGAGAGACATACTTAGTGTGCACAGAACAGGGGTCCTGCACACAAATTGTTTTCTGCACCAAAATCCTAAGTACAGGATGCTGGCACCATGAACTCCGGGTTCAGCACCAGAAACTTTGCTTCACCTCTGACCCAGACTTACATTTCCACCATTAAGAAAACCTGAGTTAAGCCTAGGGCCTCTCTGCATTGGAGAGCAATAGTTAATTGCCTTGATTAGCATAGGATTTGCATGGATGCACCCTAAGTTGTGTGCACTTGTACTCATATTGTGTGCAGAGTTTTTTGCCTGCTAAAGTCCTTGTTGAATCAGGAGTCGAGCTGTACGCACAATGGGGCCAATGCAGTAAAGTGCGCACAGGGTAACGAGTGTGCTTAACCTCCAATGCCGTAAGGGGATCAGCGCGTCCAAATTCGTGTGTAACTAATAGTGCTCATCACGTATATATGTAAATGCTATGTAGATGCTATTAGCTATTAATTACCCTGTGATGCAAAAATTCTGTGTGCCCAAGATGCACTTTTTAACCCATAAAATGTTACGCCTGCCCCGGAGCAGGCGTGAAGTCTTCCTGCGCAACAAGGGCTCATCTTAAAAACAAAAAAAACTGCTTTTCTGTGGTTCCCCCTTCTTAGTATCGTCGCGATACCACAGAAAACAGCTCCACGCAAAAAAAAAAAAAGTCTGGACAGGGAAAAAAAATGTCAGGGCGCACAATATACACGCTCTGGGCCGTGTTTATTACGTGCGTATCGTGCCGGTAAATCAGCTGCTGTGGGATAGGACGCTCGTAACGTGAGCGTCTTTTTTCCTAACCCAGGCACAGCCACGTCTCCTGGGTAGCGGATACGATGGATGCACTAGGGACCTCCTTTTTAGCTCGGCAGCTCATTTGCTTATTGCATTGGGCACCCGGGAGAGGTGATTGTGCGTGCGCCCAGTTCGGACGCATGTGTTTTAGCGTATCCATATTTCATCGGCCTGAAAGTGCATAGAAGTGCGTGCTAACATGCGCACACAGCCGGCCGACCTGTTTGCAGACGCAGGGCCCAGCGACCTTACAGGAGCTGGTGAACACCGGCGTGTCCATAACTCTGTATCCACTGTAACATGGGCCCATAACTCTGTATTCACTGTAACATGGGCCCATTACTCTGTATCCACTGTAACATGGGCCCATTACTCTGTATTCACTGTAACATGGGCCCATTACTCTGTATCCACTGTAACATGGGCCCATTACTCTGTATTCACTGTAACATGGGCCCATAACTCTGTGTTCACTGTAACATGGGCCCATAACTCTGTATTCACTGTAACATGGGCCCATTACTCTGTATCCACTGTAACATGGGCCCATAACTCTGTGTTCACTGTAACATGGGTCCATAACTCTGTATCCACTGTAACATGGGCCCATAACTCTGTATTCACTGTAACATGGGCCCATAGCTCTGTATCCACTGTAACATGGGCCCATAACTCTGTATTCACTGTAACATGGGCCCATAACTCTGTATCCACTGTAACATGGGTCCAAAACTCTGTATCCACTGTAACATGGGCCCATAACTCTGTATTCACTGTAACATGGGCCCATAGCTCTGTATCCACTGTAACATGGGTCCAAAACTCTGTATCCACTGTAACATGGGCCCATAGCTCTGTGTTCACTGTAACATGGGCCCATAACTCTGTGTCCACTGTAACATGGGCCCATAACTCTGTATTCACTGTAACATGGGCCCATAGCTCTGTATCCACTGTAACATGGGCCCATAACTCTGTATTCACTGTAACATGGGCCCATAGCTCTGTATCCACTGTAACATGGGCCCATAACTCTGTGTTCACTGTAACATGGGCCCATAGCTCTGTGTTCACTGTAACATGGGCCCATAGCTCTGTGTTCACTGTAACATGGGCCCATAGCTCTGTATTCACTGTAACATGGGCCCATAACACTGTATCCACTGTAACATGGGCCCATAACTCTGTATCCACTGTAACATGGGCCCATAACTGTGTTCACTGTAACATGGGCCCATAGCTCTGTATTCACTGTAACATGGGCCCATAGCTCTGTGTTCACTGTAACATGGGCCCATAACTCTGTATCCACCGTAACATGGGCCCATAACTCTGTGTTCACCGTAACATGGGCCCATAACTCTGTATCCACCGTAACATGGGCCCATAACTCTGTGTTCACCGTAACATGGGCCCATAGCTCTGTATCCACCGTAACATGGGCCCATAACTCTGTGTTCACTGTAACATGGGCCCATAGCTCTGTATCCACTGTCACATGGGCCCATAACTCTGTGTTCACTGTAACATGGGCCCATAGCTCTGTATCCACTGTCACATGGGCCCATAACTCTGTGTTCACTGTAACATGGGCCCATAACTCTGTATCCACTGTCACATGGGCCCATAACTCTGTGTTCACTGTAACATGGGCCCATAACTCTGTATCCACTGTAACATGGGCCCATAACTCTGTGTTCACTGTAACATGGGCCCATAGCTCTGTATCCACTGTCACATGGGCCCATAACTCTGTGTTCACTGTAACATGGGCCCATAGCTCTGTATCCACTGTCACATGGCCCCATAACTCTGTGTTCACTGTAACATGGGCCCATAACTCTGTATCCACTGTAACATGGGCCCATAGCTCTGTATCCACTGTCACATGGGCCCATAACTCTGTATCCACTGTAACATGGGCCCATAGCTCTGTATCCACTGTCACATGGGCCCATAACTCTGTGTTCACTGTAACGTGGGCCCATAGCTCTGTATCCACTGTCACATGGGCCCATAACTCTGTGTTCACTGTAACATGGGCCCATAACTCTGTATCCACTGTAACATGGGCCCATAGCTCTGTATCCACTGTCACATGGGCCCATAACTCTGTGTTCACTGTAACATGGGCCCATAGCTCTGTATCCACTGTCACATGGGCCCATAACTCTATGTTCACTGTAACATGGGCCCATAACTCTGTATCCACTGTAACATGGGCCCATAGCTCTGTATCCACTGTCACATGGGCCCATAACTCTGTGTTCACTGTAACATGGGCCCATAGCTCTGTATCCACTGTCACATGGGCCCATAACTCTGTGTTCACTGTAACATGGGCCCATAGCTCTGTATCCACTGTCACATGGGCCCATAACTCTGTGTTCACTGTAACATGGGCCCATAGCTCTGTATTCACTGTAGCATGGGCCCATAGCTCTGTATTCACTGTAACATGGGACCATAACTCTGTATCCACTGTAACATGGGCCCATAACTCTGTATTCACTGTAACATGGGCCCATAGCTCTGTATCCACTGTAACATGGGTCCAAAACTCTGTATCCACTGTAACATGGCTCACATATGAGGGCTCTGCTGTTTGACAGTTCTTGAATGGTACCCAGGTCAGTAACCTGGTGCCCAGGACGTGCCCGCATCCGAGCTGCCCTCAGACAGCTCTGTCTTGCCGCTGTTTCAAATGGTCATCTTTTGGGGGACTCTCATTGCCACCCCAAAAGGGGCTGTATTATTTATTTATTTATTTATTTTTTTATACATACCGACATTCGATCTGATTTATCACATCGGTTTACATTCAGGTACTGTCGGTATTTCCCTATCCCCAGAGGGTAAAGTGACTTGCTCACGGTCACAAGGAGCGACAGTGGGACTCGACCCCGGGTCTCCTGGTTCATAGCCCTCTGCTCTAACCACTAGCAGTATTATAGCACTTCAGGGGGTGGGGGTAACCCCCAGTATTTGCCTTCCATGCAGGAATCCCCAGAGGAGCGAATAACTCAAGTTACTGTTCCCTCTCCCCCCTATTGTATCGTAACACAGCTTTCTCAGTATTTCTTTCACCGTGGGCAAGGCTCACGTGACGGGCTGGCAGGGTCCTGCCCTTCCCCTGCCCATGATCCGTGCCTGGCCCGAGCAGAACCAGAGGTCCGGCCCTGGCCACTCTGTCACGGTGCCAGCAGTAGCCCGGCATCCTCTGCCAGCAGAGCCGTGAGGCCGATCCTGCCAATACTCTTCCCTCCCCCATCCCCCAGCTAAAAGCAGGGCTCCTTCCTTCCTTCCTCTGAACCAGATGTGCAGGAGCAAGGAACTGGGGCGGCCCAGCAGCAGTGTCCGCCGGTTCCACACCGATCACATCATCGGGAGCAGCTGCAGCTGCGCCCTCCATCCACCGGTGCCAAACGCCCTGCTGGCAGCGCCTCACATCGCCTCCCACCTCCCGCCGCACAGAGCCTTCCCAGTGAGGTGGCTACATAACCGCAGCTACCAGGAGGCGGGAGGGGAGATTCAGGTGATTCAGAGCAGGAAATGAGATGAGACTGAAGGGAGAGTGGGAAGATGCAGCCCAGCTGAACATGAGTCACTCACAGGTCGGAAACCACGGCCAGGCCTGGGAGGGGGTTTGCCCCCTAAATGTATGCATCCCAGGAGACCCGAGGAGGAGGAGGAGGCGGGCTGGCCAGCGAGGGTCTGAAGAGCAGAGCGTTAACCAGCCACATGTCCCAAAGCAAATGGGCTGACGTCTGTGCCCGGAAGCACCTAAGGTGGCGTTTAAAGCAAGCGCAGTGCACTACCTGCCTTTATCCTAAACCTGAATCAGTTGTTTACTCTTTTGAAAAGTGCAAAGTCCAGGGGACACGCGGTGAAGTTACTGGGTAATACGTTTAAAACTAATAAGGGAAATATTTTTTACTCAAGGCACAATGAAGCTCTGGAATTCTTTGCCAGAGGATGTGGTGAAAGCTATTAGTGTAGCTGCCTTTAAAAAAAGGTTTGGAAAAGGTTCCTGGAGGAAAAGTTCATTAACCATTATTAAGGCAGAGTTGCAGAAATCCACTGCTTATTCCTTGGGGATAAGCAGCTTGGGATTTATCTACCCCCTTGGGATCCTGCCGGGTTCTCGTGACCACTGTTGGAAACAGGATATTGGGCTTGATGGACCTTTGGTCTGATCCAGTGTGGCATCTATTCTTCCAGCCCTAGGGTTGGCAGCCAGTTCCAGCTCAGCAGAGACAGGCCGGGGCAGTCCTACTTTTACCCTGCTGCATGCAGGGATTTGTAGTCCTGGGTTTTCTGTGAAGGGCTGAGTCCATGGTCACAGGCGATGGCACAGCCAGCGCCTGCTCACCTGGGGCCACTGTGCTCCCTCCCTCACAGCGCTCCTGTGAGAAAAATCCGGGAGAATTCATGCGGCAGGGAGAGCAAAACCGTCTAGCAATGATGATAGTGGGGGGAAATACATTTCTAAATAAATAAATAAAATCACGCGGCTGCCTCCCCTCTCTCCTCCAGCTCCGCTTCTCTGTGGAGGAGAAGGGCCATGGGGCAGAGGAAGAGCCCGATCCGGCAGCTCTGGAAACAACTGCAGGCCGCATCTTGTGTTTTCCATTTCTGTCCACAAATCTGGCGAACACAAAAAGATATGTTGGACAGTAAGTTTATTGGTAAAAAATTTGGAGGAGAAGAAACCCCCTTCCCCCAGCTGCATATTCCCCCTCCCTTCCTCGCTATATAATACAGAAATCACCCCAAGCGCAGGATCTCCTGTCTGTAGAGGGTTTAGCACGGCTCCCATGCTCTAGCAGTCTGAGCTTGGCCAGTCTTCTTTTGAGTTTCTTCACGAGGTTGGTGGGTTTTAGGGACTCTGGCCTTTTCAGGTGCGCAGAATTGAGCTTTTGTAGTGGAAGCTGGCTCGGCTGCTCGAACATCTCCTCGTCCTTGTCTTGAGAGAAGAGGACCGGGGGCTGGTGCAGATGCAGCTCCGTTTTCCCCTGGGGCAGTGAGGAGAGCACCTGGCAGACGCCTCGGAGTCTGGGTCAGGCCTGGATTTAGGGACAGGCAACTTAAAGACAAATGCCTATGGCGCCTGAATTTGAAGGCACCCGTGCTGAAGAGGAGCCAGCAAGCGCTTTAGGACTGTGCACGGGTGCTGCTTCAAAGGTGCCACCCTGGCACCCTGCCCTGCCTACCGGCACCAAAATCTTAAACTCTGGCCCTGGTGTGGGGTTCGGTCTGTGCCAGCTGCACCTGGAGCCCGCGGAGGGAGGGCAAAAGCACAACAGGAAGCCTCGGTCTTTTATTAGCCGCCAGCTCTGGCAGCTGCAGGTGAAGCTGGAACCTTTGCACCATGTCCTGTTTGCTCCTGCATGCGCCCCGCACCTCGACGCCCACTCACCTGCCGCTGGCCCCAGCCTATCTCGCAAACCCAAAGCCTCCACCCCTCCCTCCAAAAAAAAAAAAATACTTGTACACAGACCTTCCTCTCCCCCCACCTCCCAGCTGCCGCAGGTTACAGGAAACCACTGCTCTGACGTCTGCCTTTTTCGCAGCTGAGCTGGGGAAGGGGGGGTGTGGGGCTGGATGCTGCCCCTTAACAACCTGCTGACGCCCACTTGCTTCCTGCCCTCGCCTGCCCAGCCGCCCTCTTCCCTCTCTGCTGCGGTCTTGTGCGCTATTAGCCAAGGCGAATGCAATTAAGATCGCAACAGACGAGGCACCCTCAGCCCTCCCCGTGAGCTGATGATATTTCTGTGGTTCATAATCGAAAGTTTGTGTGTGTATCGGGGGGGGGGGGGGGCTTTTCGTGCCCCATCCTTGCACTGAAGGATGGGATGGTAGTGGGCTCAGCTGCAACTCTGGCCAAACGCTGCACCCCGAAAAGGTTGGGGGAAATGCGTGGCGCAGCCTCCCCAGCAGGGGTACTGGAGAGAAAAACGGAAACAAAACCAAAGAAAGACCCAAATGGGCCCAGAGGATCCTCAGCTGTGCAGAAGGCGGGAGGCGTAAAGCTGGAGATGAAGTAAGGTCTTCAGCACTGCAGCAGGAAGGGACCTTGTGCCATTTTCTCTGTTTCCAATTCTTCGTCACGAAAATCCAATGGCTGGAGGCCACTTTGCTGTAAAGGAGCCACATCCAGGGTTATACGTAAAGGGTTTTGGGAGGAGACTTTTACACCTCAAAAACAGGTTCAGCTCAGGGCTTCTTACTGGCTCCTGTGCCTCTCTTGGACTTCACCACAAACTCTGAATGAGATCTGGTCATGCGGCGGACGTCTCCCCACGAGGCAAACGATGGCGGCGGGAGTGAGGAGCCATGGATGAGGTGCCTCGGCCAATCAGCGTGAGCGCAGGCAGGGAAGGAACGAGGGTTCCCCAGCTGGGCGCCACCCTCCCGGCTTGTGGCAGAGACAACTTTCGCTCAACGCCTTTCCTGCCCGGAGCCAGCACGGCGCCACGTTGCACGTTAGAGCCATGTGCCAGCGGCTGCCTACGCCGAAATGTGATTTCCGTTAGCCAGCCGCTCTCGCTTGGTATTTATTTATTTCAGGTCTCTTATAACCCGCTTATCACAGCAATTAGCCGTCCTAATGGCTCAATTTTCAAAACCCTGCGCACGCCAAAACCGGGAGATTGTGCGCCTGCCTCGGACCCACACACGTCACCCAGATTTTGAAAGGCCCGCGGAAACCCGCATATCTCCCGTTACACGCGCATGGGCGGGCTGGGTCTGAGGCATGAATTCTGCACGAAACGATTTGCGCGCACAGGTGCGCGCCACGGTCCCTTCCTGCGTAACTTTACTTCTGCTATGGATGGCAGGTGAGTAATAAAATAAAAAAAAACCGGAGGCTGGGTAGCGAGGATTAAGGGGTCCGGGCTAACAGAGTAAAAGGTAAGGTAAACAAACCGGAGGGTTAGGAAGGCCAATTTGGTTAATTGGGCAAACTGGGAACGAACTGGGAAAATTGGCCCTAGCGTTGGCGTGAGTATCTACTGACATCTCCCTCCCCCACTCATGTTGAGCAGGTGGCATTTGCGCGCACGTGCAGGCGTACGGATAAACTGGGGTGCACGTGTACGTGTAACCAGGCCATTGCATACCATGCGCTCACTTTCTGAAATGGCTGTAGCCATCGGAGCGCGCCAGCAGACACCGGCAGGGCTCTTAAAATGTACCTCTAAGCCAGTAATTCAGACACAATACATTATTAAAACCAACATGAGAAGAGTAGACATGGCCATGTGTTTCAGTGGCTTCCGGAGAAGCTACACATCTGGTACACTGGGAAGCTCAAAGTGGGTCCGGCTACCTTCCAGGGATGTGCGTTCGTCACCTCCATTGTGGCGGGGATGCGCGCACCTCGCCGGCTTTCTAGTACACGCGGGGAAACGGAGGTGAAGAATGCACACTCCTGCTACCTTCTGGGACCCTGGCAGGGAGGGGGAACACCTCCTGTGATCATAGCCCCCCTGTGCCCTTCCCTCTGTTCCACGTCTTGTACTTAAAACCATCTGCCCGGTGAAGGCCAAAAGGAAAGCAGACTGCGGAATAAGACCAGGAAAAAGGAAGCCAAGGGATAAATCCGGCAATCATTCCGAACCATCTTTAGCTGATATCTGCTGCTGCTGCTTTAAATTGCACTGTGAGGGGGGGTGGGTGGGGGCAGAGGCCTCTGCTTTGCCAGGTTCTTGTGGCCTGGTTTGGCCTCTGTTGGAACCAGGATGCTGGGCTTGATGGACCTTTGGTCTGACCCAGCATGGCAACTTCTTATGTTCTTATGATTTTCTCCCATTCTGTGGCTCAGCCAAAAAAAAAAAAAAATCCTTAGGATAACAGAAAACCGGTTGTGCTGTGAAACGATCAAGCTGAGAAGATGAGTGGTGTGGACACGGAGTCCATAATTAGAAGGTAAAGGCGAGGGCGGCAGAGGGGCGGGCTCAGGATGCCCACCTGACCTCCGACGACCTGGACACGGATCAACCTCGGGAACCCCGAGACGACAAAACGCCTGCGCGACTGCTTTCCTTTTGTTTTACAGGCCTGACCGTCGGTGGACTCGGAAGAACGGGTGGGGGGGTTGTTTGTGTTTTTTTTATTTCCAGGACTGTCAGAAAATACTTTTGGCGGTGGCGGGTGATAAAAACGTTTGGAGGTTTCCAGGTAGTTTCAAATCGACGCGACTCAAGAGGCAGGTTTGTGTCTCCCCGTCCGGTGGCCGCGTCATCTTTCCTCCGTTAGCTCGGGACATGCCAGCTTCAGATTTAGGCTACGAGAGCGAATTCATCCTGCGGGTCAGAGTGAAACTGGGTCCGATTACTCCATCTCCCCTCGGGGGATGAGGGGGGAACATTTCATCCTGGCTTTGGACTGAATGTGGCTCCTTGCAGTATCTTCCGGTTTTGTTTTGGGGGGTTTTTTTCTTCTTTTTTTTTTTTGCCTCCTTGTTTTCTTGAGGGCTAACGGTCATGAGGACCACTTACATATTTCCTATTATTACTTTATAGAGTTAATTTCCCTGGTCTCTTGTGTTTCTTTAATATACTGGTTTCTTGGCAGATTTTGTTAGAAAAGGCTGAATAGCGACAAAGTTGGAAAAAAAGAAAAAAGTAGAAGAAGTTTATAAAGTTCAGAGGTC
Organism: Rhinatrema bivittatum; assembly: GCF_901001135.1. NCBI lineage: Eukaryota > Metazoa > Chordata > Amphibia > Gymnophiona > Rhinatrematidae > Rhinatrema > Rhinatrema bivittatum. The sequence goes on from NC_042625.1 coordinate 86,316,016, forward strand.
ACCCGACGACATCAGCTATCCACAGAACACATCCCAAGCTTCCCCTTTCAGTTCCTCCCTGCAGTAACCGAATGCACCTGCGGAGGGATTTTAACCGATGAGCTGAGCAGACCTAAGTCGGTAGCCACTGATAATCTAATTTTTGCATAATGACTTATCATGGGGGGAGCCTTTAACGCTGTGCACCCTTAATTCAAAACTCTGTAACAAAAATGCGACAAAAAAAAAAAAAAAAAGAATAGAGAGGAGAAGCAAGAGTAAGACCCTGCCATTACTGCGTACACAGCTCTGAATCTGGGGGTGCGGTTTCAATTCCTCTCTCCGCTGCTAGCCGTGTGTATCCTTGAACAGGTCACGTCGTCTCCCTCCGTAAGCTCTGGGGGGTGCGGACACCCCAAGCATCGCATTATCTTCCGCAAGACGGACAGAACTGACAGACCAGGAGGCGAGGCCTGTCTGGTGCCAACAGCTTTAATAGACTGCACGGGACGTGCAGCCCACATTGTCAGGCCATGAAAGGCAGAGCAAAAGCGCAGCTTATCACACAGCGAGCAGATGGGAGGCCTGGGCACCAGGGTCCCCTGCGCCAGGCCTGCCCGGCTGATAAAGCCTCCGCTAATTAGGAATCGAAAGGCAGTGAGGTGGAGGATGGAGACCCCGGGCGGGAGGAGCAGAAAGGCGCTGGCGGGGAAAGTGCTCAGGCCTTCACAGTCCTCTCCAGGTTTCCAATTCAAGATACAAAAAGTACGTCGGAGAGGGGAGGAGGAGGAGAAACATCTCAGATACAGAGAGAAGCAATTTCTCCTCCGGTTATCTCCGCCTCTTTCAAACCTGCTCTTTCTTTCTTTCCCCGACTCCGAAAAAATATCAGTCCTCACTGAAAGTCTCTGGCTAGGCAGCTGCGGTCGCTCCTGACAAAAAAAGCTGTGGGGAGCAGGCATGTTTTCTTATTCCTAAAACCAAGCCAATCTAAAACATCCGTAGAATTGGTGAACAGTTTCACGGGGAAATGCACATTATCACCAGGGCTTGTCAATGAAGTCACCATTTCAAGACGCAGCGGGATACAGGACACTCACCAGTAATGGCAGCTGCTTAGATCGTACTGCGAGCACGGGACTAATCTGGAGTCGCAGCGGAAATGCAGGTGCTCAGCGAGCCAGGTCCGTCTGGCAGGCTGCGAGCACGGGACTAACCAGGAGTCCCATGGGTAACGCAGGCACTCACCAGGCCGGGTCTGGCAGGCTGCGAGCACGGGACTAACCAGGAGTCCCATGGGTAACGCAGGCGCTCACCAGGCCGGGTCTGGCAGGCTGCGAGCACGGGACTAACCAGGAGTCCCATGGGTAACGCAGGCGCTCACCAGGCCGGGTCTGGCAGGCTGCGAGCACGGGACTAACCAGGAGTCCCATGGGTAACGCAGGCACTCACCAGGCCGGGTCTGGCAGGCTGCGAGCACGGGACTAACCAGGAGTCCCATGGGTAACGCAGGCGCTCACCAGGCCGGGTCTGTCAGGCTGCGAGCACGGGACTAACCAGGAGTCCCATGGGTAACGCAGGCGCTCACCAGGCCGGGTCTGGCAGGCTGCGAGCACGGGACTAACCAAGAGTCCCATGGGTAACGCAGGCGCTCACCAGGCCGGGTCTGGCAGGCTGCGAGCACGGGACTAACCAGGAGTCCCATGGGTAACGCAGGTGCTCGCTGAGCCGGGTCTGTCAGGCTGCGAGCACGGGACTAACCAAGAGTCCCATGGGTAACGCAGGCGCTCACCAGGCCGGGTCTGGCAGGCTGCGAGCACGGGACTAACCAGGAGTCCCATGGGTAACGCAGGCGCTCACCAGGCCGGGTCTGGCAGGCTGCGAGCACGGGACTAACCAGGAGTCCCATGGGTAACGCAGGCGCTCACCAGGCCGGGTCTGTCAGGCTGCGAGCACGGGACTAACCAGGAGTCCCATGGGTAACGCAGGCGCTCACCAGGCCGGGTCTGGCAGGCTGCGAGCACAGGACTAACCAGGAGTCCCATGGGTAACGCAGGCGCTCACCAGGCCGGGTCTGGCAGGCTGCGAGCACGGGACTAACCAGGAGTCCCATGGGTAACGCAGGCGCTCACCAGGCCGGGTCTGGCAGGCTGCGAGCACGGGACTAACCAGGAGTCCCATGGGTAACGCAGGCGCTCACCAGGCCGGGTCTGGCAGGCTGCGAGCACGGGACTAACCAGGAGTCCCAGGGGTAACACAGGCACTCACCAGGCCGGGTCTGGCAGGCTGCGAGCACGGGACTAACCAGGAGTCCCATGGGTAACGCAGGCACTCACCAGGCCGGGTCTGTCAGGCTGCGAGCACGGGACTAACCAGGAGTCCCATGGGTAACGCAGGCGCTCACCAGGCCGGGTCTGGCAGGCTGCGAGCACGGGACTAACCAGGAGTCCCATGGGTAACGCAGGCACTCACCAGGCCGGGTCTGGCAGGCTGCGAGCACGGGACTAACCAGGAGTCCCATGGGTAACGCAGGCGCTCACCAGGCCGGGTCTGTCAGGCTGCGAGCACGGGACTAACCAGGAGTCCCATGGGTAACGCAGGCGCTCACCAGGCCGGGTCTGGCAGGCTGCGAGCACGGGACTAACCAAGAGTCCCATGGGTAACGCAGGCGCTCACCAGGCCGGGTCTGGCAGGCTGCGAGCACGGGACTAACCAGGAGTCCCATGGGTAACGCAGGTGCTCGCTGAGCCGGGTCTGTCAGGCTGCGAGCACGGGACTAACCAGGAGTCCCATGGGTAACGCAGGCGCTCACCAGGCCGGGTCTGGCAGGCTGCGAGCACGGGACTAACCAGGAGTCCCATGGGTAACGCAGGCGCTCACCAGGCCGGGTCTGGCAGGCTGCGAGCACGGGACTAACCAGGAGTCCCATGGGTAACGCAGGCGCTCACCAGGCCGGGTCTGTCAGGCTGCGAGCACGGGACTAACCAGGAGTCCCATGGGTAACGCAGGCGCTCACCAGGCCGGGTCTGGCAGGCTGCGAGCACAGGACTAACCAGGAGTCCCATGGGTAACGCAGGCGCTCACCAGGCCGGGTCTGGCAGGCTGCGAGCACGGGACTAACCAGGAGTCCCATGGGTAACGCAGGCGCTCACCAGGCCGGGTCTGGCAGGCTGCGAGCACGGGACTAACCAGGAGTCCCATGGGTAACGCAGGCGCTCACCAGGCCGGGTCTGGCAGGCTGCGAGCACGGGACTAACCAGGAGTCCCAGGGGTAACACAGGCACTCACCAGGCCGGGTCTGGCAGGCTGCGAGCACGGGACTAACCAGGAGTCCCATGGGTAACGCAGGCACTCACCAGGCCGGGTCTGTCAGGCTGCGAGCACGGGACTAACCAGGAGTCCCATGGGTAACGCAGGCGCTCACCAGGCCGGGTCTGGCAGGCTGCGAGCACGGGACTAACCAGGAGTCCCATGGGTAACGCAGGCGCTCACCAGGCCGGGTCTGGCAGGCTGCGAGCACGGGACTAACCAGGAGTCCCATGGGTAACGCAGGCGCTCACCAGGCCGGGTCTGGCAGGCTGCGAGCACGGGACTAACCAGGAGTCCCATGGGTAACGCAGGCGCTCGCTGAGCCGGGTCTGTCAGGCTGCGAGCACGGGACTAACCAAGAGTCCCATGGGTAACGCAGGCGCTCACCAGGCCGGGTCTGGCAGGCTGCGAGCACGGGACTAACCAGGAGTCCCATGGGTAACGCAGGCGCTCACCAGGCCGGGTCTGTCAGGCTGCGAGCACGGGACTAACCAGGAGTCCCATGGGTAACGCAGGCGCTCACCAGGCCGGGTCTGGCAGGCTGCGAGCACAGGACTAACCTGGAGTCCCATGGGTAACGCAGGCGCTCACCAGGCCGGGTCTGTCAGGCTGTGAGCACAGGACTAACCTGGAGTCCCATGGGTAACGCAGGCGCTCACCAGGCCGGGTCTGGCAGGCTGCGAGCACGGGACTAACCAGGAGTCCCATGGGTAACGCAGGCGCTCACCAGGCCGGGTCTGGCAGGCTGCGAGCACGGGACTAACCTGGAGTCCCATGGGTAACGCAGGCGCTCACCAGGCCGGGTCTGGCAGGCTGCGAGCACGGGACTAACCAGGAGTCCCATGGGTAACGCAGGCGCTCACCAGGCCGGGTCTGGCAGGCTGCGAGCACGGGACTAACCAAGAGTCCCATGGGTAACGCAGGCACTCACCAGGCCGGGTCTGGCAGGCTGCGAGCACGGGACTAACCAAGAGTCCCATGGGTAACGCAGGCGCTCAGCGAGCCGGGTCCGTCTGGCAGGCTGTGCAGGGGACCTGAGGAGATGAATATTTGGGCAATGGTCACTCTTCTGTAGATGGCCATTCAGATTATTAAACATGGGGAACAGTGGGTGCAGGAGGGAATGAGGTGGGGGGGATCTTCTGTGCTTTTCTACCCAAGGTGGTGGAGAGCCAAGGAGGAAGAATAAAAATACAGACTGTGCAGGGTAAGGAGAAATCTTGCAGGAGGGCCCACTCTGTGGCTGGGGTGTACGGGTAGCAGTGTGGGTCTCTTCCCGCTCCAGTGTCCCCTCACGCCTCTGCGCTGGCAGCTGAAGGTGACTTACATTCAGGCAGGCTTACAAGCTAAAGGCCCGAACACCTCCTCGAGAAATCGTCAGCGCAAGGTAAAAGATGTGGAGGGAAGCGAGCTGCCCGTCCTTCTGGCCGAGGAGTAGATCTGCGCGTAGCACGATGCCTGTGGAATCCATGCAGGATACATTCAGGGTCTTCCCAGCACAGCGCGGAGTTTAATGCTGAACGGTCTACAGAGGGGCCATACGGACCCCGGAAATGCTAACCGGGGTGTGAGTGAGGTTATCCCCCCCCCCCCTTGTTACGAATGTGGGTTGGGGGAGGGGCAGGGCAGGGGGTGTTGGTTGGGGAGACTCTTGATAACTTGGGTTAGATGTATCAGAACAAGGCATCCGAACCATTATTTTTGTACCGATTGTGGCTGCAGTTGGAGTTGGGTGTAGGACGGGGGGGGGGGGGGGGGGGGGGGGGGGGGGGGGGGGGGGGGGGAATGAACAGAAGAATGAATCTAATTGAATACCTTCAGTGCTGGAGGTTGCACTGCCGAGCTGAGGGACTGCCTGTGCTGTTATTACGTTTCAGTACAGCTCTGTGATTGTGCGGTCTTCTCTTTTTCTGTTCTGTATCTGATGTTATCTGGTTACAGTAATAAAGACATTTAAACGTTCAATCTTAAGGGCCTCGGTCAGCGAGCGCTTTTCCCAGAGACGCGGAATGGCGTGGCGGCACTTGGTTAGCAAATCCCACGGGTCCTGCCCTAAGAGGGGGCTGCGGCGGCTCTTCATCGGCCCAGCAGCTGCATCGAGAGGGGGAACGCCGGTGCCCCCCCCCCCCCAGTACAACCACATAGGTAACTCCCCCCCGCCCCCCCGAAAGCCAGCCTTGGGAAAGGGCAGCTCCTATAGCGGGTACCCAGAACAGTAACCGGGGTCATGGATCAGCGCTGCCCCCCTCAGACGCCGAAACAGCAACCCCGCCAGCGACTGCCGTCCAACGCACGCGCGGCTGGGGCTCAGCGTGCAAGCTCAGGCACATGGTTGTTTTTTTTTTTTTTTGTTTTATTTGTAGTCACGTTTCCTAGAGATATTTTGGAGTTAATGCAAGGATTCAGCAACACCGAGAACGCAAAAAAAATAGTCTTCTTTATTAAGGGGGCGGTGGATGCCTGGAGAGGTGGGACCAGGAGCGGGAGTTCAAACGGTCTTGGGGCAAATGGCGAGGATGGTGGGAAGGGGGAGAGAGGGAGGGAGGGAGGGGATGATGAGAGATGCAGTGGGGTGTGCAGCTACCCCAGTATGCAGGCCTGGTTTTATCCTCAAGAGAAGCAGGGCAATGATACCATTTGGATTATTGCCTCGGACGCACGTTTTTACAGGCGCTGTGTATTGCATCGGCTCCACTGTGTCTTTTTGGTGCTGGGGTGGGAGAGGCAGGTTAGCAGCCTAACCCGCCTCTTCTGCCATCCTGTACCCAGCACAGCACTTAGCTCAAGTGCAGCGAGTCACATCTGCTGGAGGGAACTTCCAGCAAGGCCAACTTGTAAGGTCAGGCTTGGCTATAAATAACTATAAGGTTCACCTCTTTTTTTTTTCTTTTTAAAGAAATGTATTTTACTTGGGTGTCTTGTCTAATTCCCGCTGCTGAGTGCGTTCCGGTGGAAAGACTGGAGAGCAGCGGGTGATGGAATGAGGATGAAGGGCTGGGGGCTCTCAGTACCGTGCATAGTCCCAGTTCAGGTTTTCTGCTCCTGGGGAGGAATCCCAGTCCTTGCGCGTCCCCAGGTCCATCTGGTGCCTGGACTTGGGGGGGGGTCCACGTTAGCTAACCAGTTTCTGGAAGGAATCACAGCACTTTCACAGTGGTGGCGGCCGGGCTGAGTTGGGGGTGGAAGGAGGGATATAAAAATGAGGGGGGAGAGAGCAGAGGATCCTTAGCAGTAGGGAAGCGTGGGGCAAAAACAGAGATCAAGCAGGGTCCGCAGTGCTGCGGCAGGAAGAGGAAGGGTCCCCGAGGACATTACCCCCTAGGAAGAGAGGAGTGGTCTACAGGTTGGAGCAGCGGGGAAGCCAGGGTTCACAGTCAGCCCCTGAGGTAAGGAACACTTGGGGTAAAAACCAAGGGGCTCTCAGCCCTGCACATCCACCCTTTTTCTCCCACCACTCTCGGCTCACCCAGGCTGCAGGTCAGAAGGATTCACCAGAGACTGAGGAAAGCAGGGCCAGCTCCGCTGCAGCTCCTGGCCCCAGGCATTGCTTTCAGTCCAGGCCTTGGTTTGCTTTCCTCTCGAAAGCGAGCGCGTGTGTGTGTCTAGGAACGGCAGACTGCGCCTGGGCCCTTACTGCCCTGATTTCTCTCTTCTCTCTCTCTTTCTTGTGTTTTCAGATGCGCGAAAGGATGTGGTGAGCTTGAAAGTGCTGGGAATGTTCTAGAGAAAGCTTGATGCAGGAGAGAAGGTTAATTGTAAGGGGAGAGTTAAGGGCACCCGCTCTCTGCACCGGAGTTGGACCAGGTGAGACTTTCTGTTCTGCAAAATGGCTCGGGTGTGCCCTGAGGCTTTTATTTTCTGGCCGGTCTGGGGCTTCCTGTAGCTCCTACACCTGCTGACCCAGCTGCCTCTACCGGCCTAGTCCTCCTCTCCTCTTTCCCCCAACCAGGGACAACCAAGCAGGGACATAAAATACAGCAACTACCTCAAAAAACCTGGAACCTGACGCGTGTGCCAAGCGGTCCTGTAACCCCAGCCTACGGGGCACGGGGCTTCCCGAGAGACTCTGCAAGGCCTTGAAATACCCCTGCAGAGACAAGAGAGGTTATTCCAGCCCCTCTTCCTTGCTTTCATTTGGAAAGCATTCTTTCCTGTTCAGGGGACTTGGTTAGTGCTGCGGGATTTAAAGGTCCTTCATAGCAGGGCATATGGGGCTACACAGGACAACTTTGTATGTCAAATATAGAAATCGTTAGCCCCTAAGAATGAGCAAGGCAGGTCAGGTCTCATTCAGGGACCCCTTTTTCCCCCCCTCAACCCAAACCGGGGTTTCAGTTCCTACTGAAATATTCCAACAGGAGCCAGGACCGACCCGATCCGGAGCCGGTGACAGTGCCGGCCAAGCATCCAAGCCCAACTGCAACAACAACAACAACAAAAATCCTAAAAGAAAACTCAGTGAGACAAGTCAGAAATCAGAGGACAGGTGACACGAGAGCTCCTGAGCTCACCAAGCAACTTCCTGCCAAACAACCTCCCCACCGCCACGTGATGTGATGAACTCCTTAGGTAGATCCGGGTTTGCACAGGCTAGAACAGCTATTAGAAGGAGGGGGCTGGAAACGGGTGGCAATAAGCGAGGGAGCCTTTCACCCCCTGGTCACCGCTGCTGCCTCAGGTGGGCAATCACTGGTCAGCAGGCCCTCCTCTCTGTCTCGAGTGCTGCTTGCGGGGAAAGATGCGGGCCGTCTCCATCCCGGTGACAGCGGACAGGTGTCGTCCGCATCACCAAATCACCACCTGCAGTTCGGGGGCCACCAATGGCACGGTGACAGGCATGGAGGTTAAAGGAAGCCCTGCCGCCCCCCCCCCCCCCCGTTAGGGGGAGGGGCAGGATGGAAGCCCCAGTGGCAGGGCAGTACTGGAGGACTTCCCTTTCCAGTGACATCCGCCTGGGTGCCGAGAGCTTGGACCTGGATTCAGGACCGCGTTACGGCCCATTTGGAAACCCGAACAGCCGTCCTGAGTTCTGACGCGCTTCCCTTCCCTAGCTGCTCCCACCTACAGCCGGTTAGCTATAAAAGAAAAATCATTTCCAAGAGAAGTGGGAAAGGTTTATCCTGATGGCACTGCCCTCCGTTTATTCATCCCGCCAATAAACTATAAAAAAAAAAAAATAAAAATTAAAGATTTTTGCATGTCACGCCTAACGGGCCTATAAATGTAGCAGAATCAACATGCAAAAAAAAAATACAGAAATTAAAGTAGCACATAGTAAATTCTCTCTCTAGTATGAATTTTTTTAAATATGTGAAAGCAGCAAAGCGATGCACAGCAGACTTTCACCTCCTCACATGATTACCTCAGCCAGCACGTCCACCTGGCCTTAGGATAAAGATATCTCAGGGTGGCTGCCTCCCCTCGCCCCAGACTACTTCCTTGCAGCTGCTGCCTAGCCTAAGATAGGTGCTGCTTTCTCTAGCGTCCCTGGGGGGGGGGGGGGTCGTCCATCTTTAACCTCTTCCCCAGCCCTGCGCCTTTCAGCTCAGCCGAGAGCTGCCAGCCGTCTCTCGTTAGAGCACGTCGTTTCGTCTGGCCCTTCTCCCATAATGCCCCTCGCAGAGAGATTGCCCTCCGGTCACAGAGGTTACTGCTGGCTTTTGTGACATTCAATGGATGATGCACTTCCATTGGTCTAGATTTTGAGACTGACCCTTTCTCCCCAGGAGGTTACAGGGTCACAGCTACCCTGTCCCAGAATGCACCGAGATGTGAATCCTAAACTAGGCCCGACTCAGCCTGCCTGTTAGAACTGGATCCAGATGGTCAGGTATACTGGCTCCAGAGTAGCTTTCTGGACAGAGGTCTGCAGATGCTGAGGATTTGGGCAGGGGGGGCCTGCACTCCACATTTAATTAAATAAGAGGGTCAGTGTACCAGTGAGCATTTGAGCTGCTGAATGGGATCACTGTACTGTTCACGTAGGGATGCACATTCGTTTTTTTCTGTTTCGGTGGGTAGGTACCTTGCCAACTTTCTCGTACATGCAAAAAAACCGGATAATATGTGTGTTTTTTAAATAATGGTTTATGCGCATAATACCTGTTTTTCTGCGTGTACGAGAGAGTCGATGAGGTGCGCACATATCCGCCGAAATGGAAGAAACAAATGCATGTCCCTGGTGTTCAGTGCAGAAAACCCATGCAAGGGGGGGGGGCCTGCATATTTCTGAAGATTGGGCCTCCAGGAAGGCTGGGGGGACCTGCATGGAGGTCCCAAGGATCAGCCCTAACTTCAGTGAGCATGGGGACGCCAAATTTTAACATGAAGCAGCCTTCTAGCAGAGATGGTAGTGGCCTTTGCTAAAGCAGATTCTGGAAATCGGTTGGGGAGGGGGAAATGGTGCTGGGCTGCACTTGGGAACTCATATGGGCATCTACCCAAGTGGCCAAAACTCAAATGGACAGACTGGAGGGGCCATTTTGGTCTTTATCTGCCTTCATTCACTATGTTACCATGACATCACCTGCACCAACATATACATATGGTCACATACACACAAGCACAAGCTTTTAGTTGAATGTAAATAATACATACGTAGATGCACGCATGCTATGTGTACATAAATTCAACTACATGTATCCATACGGTCCCGTGCACACGCTTACATGTCAACACACACGGTCTCACCTCAGGGCTGGCACTTCCAGGAGATGAACTAGGCAGTTGCACCTTGGGAGGGTGGAACGGTGGCAGAATCGCGGGAGGTGGCCCATAGCCACTGGCAGAGCCCATTCCACTTTTGCCACAGCTTCTCCAACTAGGTAAGCCCGGGGGAAGGGGGCTGCAAGACTGAAGGTTGCCTAGAGAGCATCGAATACTGCCCCACCCATGTTTTCAAGAATGCACGTCCACCAAAACGAGTGCCTTCGCTGACATCAGCAATGTGAAAGAAAGCTGCCCGCATCCCTGCTGCCCTCCCGCCTCAGTGTGCAGTGCAGTTCCTAAAGTCCACGCCACAAGCAGCCGCTCCGTTACCACCTCCACCCTCACCACCACCACCACTGTTTAAGGGTTTTGCTGTAGATACAATACTGTGCTAATCCTTTAAGCCGACCGATCTTGTCAGTGGCCTTGCATGGCCTGGGATCCAGCTGTTCTGCGCAGTGTATGATCTTTGTGACATCACAGCCATCAAACACCCCTCCTCGCTCACACACACTGGACATGGCATGGGGACGGGTGTGGCTGCTCCATCGCCCTCTCTCACCTCCCCATCACTAGCCAGGTTCAGAAGAATTGCAAGAGGGTAGCTGCTGAAAGAACTTCAAAACTAATAACATGTTTAATTAAAAGGTAATGAGCTCGTTATGTTAACCTTAACATCCTTGTCCAATGTATTTTATTCCATTTCTAAACCCCACCACCTTTCTGGAGACTCCAGGTGACGTATAATTCAAGCATATGACCAAAACCAAAATGTAATCCATCCGGAGAACGGCAGAATTACACAGCGCAGGGTTGCAAAATGAGAACAATATTTTCATAGGCTTCACTATGGCTTGATAATAGCACCATTTCTAGCATTCCGTTCCATCTGAAACGAATGGGCCTGGTAGTTCCTGGCTTTCCCTCTTCATCACCACCCCCTCCCACCCTCTCCCACTTCTCCTGGCACAGGTGGGGTGTCTTCTTCTAACTTTCTATCTCTAATTCCCCAGGGATGGGGGGAAGCAGACCCCAGGCCCTTTCCAGTGTCTCACTGAGCAAGAGCCCTGACAAGTCTTCCATTCCCGATCTCCTCGCCACCTCTTGCCCTCTACTCACCAACCAATTAATCAATTGCCCATTCAGAAAGTGAAATCAGAGTCTTAACAAAAAAGCTAAAATTAAAAAGAGAAAAGAGAAAATGGCAAACCCATATCCTGTTCTGTCCCCGTTTCTCTGAACACCTGCAGCTGCACAGATACCGCTGGGCGATTTTTTTTTTTTTTTTGAGGCGTTTACAAAAGACAAAATCTCTTCAGACTGGTTTGTAGTATTAATTTTCACTGGCGGCCGGCTCTTTATTTCCCTTGCTTCACTTTCCCCTCTTGGTACCGTTTTTTAATCAGATATCACAGCCTCGCCCAGTGCTCTGGAAAGAAAATGGATTAGCCAGGGCCGGGTTTAGTTAGGCGTAGGCACCACATTTTGAAGGCAGACCAAAGAGGCGATCCCTCTGCTTGCTCTGGGGGCCATGCGCTGGCAGAGCTTCAGAGGGCTGCCGCCGTGGCATGGTGCCTAGGGGGGGCGCCGAAATCTTAAATCTAGTCCCGAATATGGCGGGAAGCGACGGAGGTCCCAAGATTCCCTCTCTCTAGAAAGAAGGCTTCCCTATTTTTTATTTTTTTTTTAGGTGGGGAGAGGGGGCATAGAGAATAGAGATTAATGCCCCCTCCCCCACCCCCAAAATCTCCCTCCTGAAAATTCTTGCATAGCAAGAGTGTGGAGGGGGGGGATCTCCAGACCTGGAGCACCGCGGGCACCTCTGGTTTTTGGGATGAAACAGATGCCTGCAAACGAGGCCTGTGCTACAGCCACTGTCCTGCGACTCAAGCTCCTAAATATTCGTAGAGCAGGCCCTGAAAGGTAAACCTCTTTGTGGCACCGGAAGGGGCCGACAAACCGTGGCCCATCCTAGGGTCGGTGCGCTTGCCTGAGGCAGTAAGACCCATCCCTTGCTGTGCGCGGCGAGCTGCTCCCCGCTGCCTCCTGTCTTTAAGCGAGCGCAGGCCCCCGCGGATGTCTCCCGAGAGGCCCGAACGTGACGCGGGGGTGGAGAAGTTTAAGATGGCGATCCTGGTTCTTAAAGGCGAGAGGTTAAGAGGTTCACGGCTGATTTTAGGAAGCGGTGGGGAGCGGCCCAGGGCGAATGAACAGTGGCTGGGTCCTGGAACGCTTGGGGCTACCATGGTGGTGAGAGGGCACCCCTCCCCCTCCCTCCACAAAATGGGGGGGCCCAGGGGGGTTGCCCCTGAGGAGGAGGGAGCGAGACGTATCCTCCTCTTGCAGTGTTTGAGAGTTTCGTGGACGTGTGGAAAACCAGGCCTGTCAGGCAGTGAGGGATGGAGGGGGAGGGGGGGGGGTAAGGGGAGGCAGGTGAGGCCCACCCAGGTCAGATGAAGAGGTCTGCTCCTGTCGGAAATGACTGGGAGTAGGCAGGGCAGTGCCGGATTTAGACATAAACCGCACTTCAGAGACTCAGATGATGAGGGTCCTCTAAATATTTCAGGTTTCAGTGATGCTCTGGGGGTCTCTCAAGCTTGACGTAGTCTAGGATCTCTGCAAGTCACAATCCGACCCTGGGGCAGGGCCCGTGGCGGGGGTCCAAGGTTCCCTAATCCATCCCTGCTGTTAGGAGACGCTCGCTCAGTGCTTGAGCAATAGAAAAGGCTAAATCAGTTAATTAAGAGGGTCCCGACCTGACTGTCTGGCAGGCACATGCTCTCCTCGCCCCCAGCTCACTCCCTCTCACAGCTTTCCAGCTCATTCCTGCAGGGAGCACAGCTCTCCTCCCTCCTTCACTTCTGCAGGACGCACAGGCCCTGCACCCCACTCCCCCGAGGGATACGACCCCCTCACTAGAAGGAGCAGAGAGCTTGCTTCTGCCTCATCCCCCCCATCAGCCCCAGGGAGCCACCCCCTCAGGGGCTACTGCTCTCCTCTCTCCACCCTTTCCTCAAGGGATTTATCCCTTCATTTACCTGTGCAGGAAACCCAGCTCTCCTCCCTCCCTCCCTCCCTATCCAGTAAGAGATTATGGGGAAGTTACTCTGGGCCTGTATTTAGAGATTGGAGTAAAGGCAAGCACTTTCCACCCTCACTGGCCTCTGAGGGAGTGCGGCTCCCCCACCCCTTCACGCCCTTCAGGGAGGGACAGGCTCACTCTTCCAGCAACGTTTTCTGCTTGGCGCACTTGCAAAATAGCCCCCCTTGCTCACTAACTTTGAGTGATAAAGACTCCAAAGCTGCTCTGCCACTCACGCACACAGCGAGTGGAAGACCCCCAGGCCCCCCATCAGCCCAACATCTCAGCAGAGCCCAAGGCGGGCTTCCAGGAAAAGCTGCGGACTGGGAACGGCAGATGTTTCCAGTAAACACGAGCTGCTGGCACCCACTGCAGTACAGAGGGATCCCAGCCCTCAGCACCCTGCAGGCTCTGGCAGCTTTGCTCTTGTTCAAAGGTCTGTGTTCCTCTTCGGCAAAAGGTAAGCTGTTGCCTCATTGTAATTCCAGCTGGTACTAACCCCAGCCGGTGCCTGCAGGCGAGATCCTATCAAAGCATGACTGGTATTTATTTATATTGTATACTGGAGCTGTGTGTGGGCACGAGTGCTCCCACGCGCCAATAGTGACAGATGGGCCTCAGCAGATAGAAGGGGGGCCTGCCTTTGCTTGGGAAGCTCCCCTCTTCTGCAGGCCCCCCCTCAGTTCCTCCTCATGTACAAAGGGGCTTCTAGTTATGAACCAATAAACAGCTCCCCCCTCCCACTGCCTTAGGACCTACAGGTATTAAATGGAATCACTGAGAGGGGGGCGGGGTCCGAATTGGATGCTGATTTTTTCAGGTGATGCCCTGGAACTTGAAGTCGACGCCCCCTCGCTGCCAATTCTTTAGCAGCCCTGGGGAAAGTTCGCTTTATCTCCCTGGGGCCCAGTCTCTGACTCCGGGCAAACTGGGCGAGTCGCTCCAGCTCTCTGTACTTCGGGGGGCCGGGCTGAAAACAGGGCGCTGGACTCGGTCTGACTTTCCCCGGTTCTCAAATACTTTGTCATTATGCAGTTTTGGGGAAGGCCTCTCGCCTCAACCCCGTCCACCTTCCTCCTGCCTTCTCTGCCAGGACGAGGAAGCAGCCACCCCTTGCATGCAGCACCTTCTGCTGTGCACCCTCCAGGGCCCGAGGGCTGCAGGAGAGAAGCTCAGTCCAAGTCAGACTAGGAAAAGGTCCTAGAGACGGGGAGGGGGGAGGAACAGGACCAAGATACCAGCAGGGGATTTTGTCATTTTACTCCTGACGAACTGCATACACCAGGAAAAATATCCAAATTATGGGGAAAAAATTGTTTGACTGAATAAGGACCCCAGGCACAGGATGGGGGAAAGATTATCTTGTTTTTTGGTTTTTTTTCTGTTTTAAAGAAAGCCCTATGGCGGAGTTTTAGAGCAGGGATTGCAGCTTTCTACCCTGAAAGGAAGAACTCCAGGAAATGCAAACCTAGTAAAGGAAGGTCAGATAAGCAGCAAACTGCCTCCCCCCACCCCCCAGAGTTGCCCAGTGCAGATCCTTCCATTCTGGGTAGATGAACCTAAAAACTCCCCTATGCAACCCAGCACCAGCTTCTCCAGTCTCCCCACAGGCAATCGCTACTAAATCAGAAGAGAGTTTTTTGCAGACCAGTTTCTGCAAATAAATATATAAACCCAATAAACTCTAAATAATATTTGAAAAAAAAAATGGTTTCGCAAACCACCAGTTTCCAACATGATTTGCAATTTCCTCTGCAAACACAAAATGTTATTTCTTTTTAATGCCAATACTATCAAGTCAGCTGGGGCCAGGGATGCTGCAGAGGAACGCTGACGGACCCTGGAGGGGAGCGGAGAGGGAGAGACGCTCAGCCATCGCAGGGCATGTGGACTCCAACCACAACTGCACGTGTGCAGCGTTCCGGTGGGTGCCCGAATCTGGCCTCGGCCGCACAGCTGGGCTGGACAGGAAGGGTGAAGGGGGTCACTTCCTGCAGGGCAGAAAGGAGCTGCACACTCCCGAGTTTTGACAAAAAGACCTGAAAGCATTATTGCAGTTGTAAGCCAGATAAGTTCTAGACAGATCTTACCTATATCCTACGGGTCCTGTCTTGTGTTTCTGTAGGAATTCTGGGATGTGCGCCCAGACATGAATCTATACGCAGTCCGGCACTAGGGTGAAGGTTCAACTATGGAAAGAGGAGCGGCAAAGAAGCATCAGGGGAGCCACAAAAGAGTCCGGGAAAAGACGTGAAGGGGATAGGGCAGGAGTGGTAGATAGGGAAGTCACCCAGGCCTCAAGCCTAGAATGGCGACTCCTTTAAGGGGTCAGGCTGAGCACAAGAGTGGTTGATGGGGGTAAAGGGACCTCTGCACAGGGCATAGCCCAAGGTCTCCTTAATCCCTCCCTGGCCAATGGGAGGGTAGGCAGAGATCGAGGGGCCCATGCTTGCTGCGTTCAGCCCAGCCACCTCCTGTCTAAGGGCCACAGTTTGGGGAAAGCCTCCCCACCATGCCTAAAGGGAGCTTTTGTGCTACTGAGATCCAGCATGGCTTGGAGCTATGGTCCAGATGTGTTCCCTATCCCTCCTGCACCCACCCCTTCTAGGGAGAATATTATATGGTAGCACAGCTGGGCATGAAAGTGGTAGGGTGCAGCGTGTCAGCGAGCTGGGCCTGTGTAGGAGGAAGGCACAGTATTTCTTCCCTTGCTGAGCTTTCGGTTGTAAATTATCGGCAGCAAGGAGGTGTCTCTTATAGAGTAAAAGGGCCAACTCATGCACTGTAGGTGACAAGATGGATAATTCTGACTCATCATAGTGCATAAAAAATCCTAAGAGACATCTCTCACAGCAACCATGACCCCTCGGGTGCAAACGCCCTTAAGAGTTTACATAGCATGCACTCATCAGAGAGAGCAGCCACTCCTCTCTGTTCTCTGGGAACTCAGAGTGGGCACTCACTCCCCTGTGCCCTCCAGGGTCTAACTGAGAACAATCATTGCTCTGTGCTCACCAGGGCTGCCAGAGGACAACTCCCCCATGCACCCTGGGGTTCTCCAAGGGCACCGCTAAACTCCCCCACACACTCACCGGGGACCCTTCAGGGAGCAGTCACTCCCTCGCATGAATGCCTACGGTAATTTTTTTTTTCTGGAGCGGGGGCAATAAAGAATCAAAATCACAGAAATCGTTTTTGAAATAATCATGAAAAGCAAGGGTGCGGGTCCCTTCCTTCCCATCTCCCCGCGGGCACCCATGCTGCCTTGCGCGCGTAAGCAAAATATTCTGCACAATCACATCCAACAAGCATGCGCACCGCCGCCTCAGCCTTCCCGAACATGTAGTGAGGTAGGAGAGGGGAGTCAATAATTTGGATGCATTTTAGCTGTTTTTGCTGCTGGATTTCAATTCACCGTGTTTACTGACCCCCTCCCCTTGCAAATGCCATGCACAGATACTTGGATTGTCCGTAGCTTCCCGGCGCCTTGTTGGGGGGTTTCCACTTCAGGGGTTGTCTGCACACTTCTGTTTCTAATCTGTGGTCCCTTATTCTGTATTCGGGGAGCAGCTGTCTGTGTATCGTGTGCGTGACTCGGGTGAAAGATTCTGAGGGATCTGTAGCAACTTGGTCTGTTTTGTTGTCCCTGTAGGAGGTGTATTGGTGTCCCAGTGCCTGTTGTAATAGGTGCATTGTTGCCTTTTCGTAGGTAGGGTTGTTGGAATGTAGACGCGTGCAATACTTAAAGACACAGAAATCAAGGTTAACAAAAATAAAAACAAATATATATATATTAGGTAATCATTTTATTGAGCAAATATAAATATATAGCAGGTAATCTCTTTTTATTGAATATAAATATATATCAAGTAATCTCTTTATGTTGAACTAACTTGAGCTTTCCAGACCTTAAAACTCTCTTCAACAACTTGCAAGAAAGAAAGCATGCCTTTCCTGCAGTTTGGGCAAATGACCTCCAGAGGGAGCCCTAGAGGACTTCATGAAGGCCACACTTGGGATATGTAGTCTTCAGGCATTCGGAGCTGACAAACTGGCTGAAGGTAATTAAAGATATTGCTAAGAGTCCGAGGGTCACACACACTGGTAGGATTCGCCGTCTATTTTAGAAGTGGGAGGGGGGCAGCCAGTCGCTGGGAAGCTTGAGTGAGACAGGTGAGTTCTGCAGTGTGGGGAGTCAGGTTGGCCTAGAACTGTTATATTTAATATCAGATTGAAATGCCCTGTTGAGCCTTGAACTGGGAAACATGGGCTCTATGGAAGGGCAGCGATCAAATCCGCCCACATTGGGCCGGACCAGTGGCACCAGGTGGTAAGGGCTGTGCATTGCCACGTGGAAAACTCCTGATTTGAACCCTGGATAGGCTGGAGGGGAGGGAGTCATGGGCATTGCCATCCAGTCTGAATCCATGTAGATAGTATTGACGCTGTACACTGTTAGAACGCATTTGGTTATTTGTTAATTTATATGTATTACCAAAAGTTCCATTGTTGCCTTTACTCAGCCTTTTCTTCATTATTGATCCCTTCCCGTAGCCCTGTTGTATGTATTTTCTTGCCTTTTTGTTAAAATGTGAACCGGTGTGATGTGCCCACTAATACGGTATAGAAAAGTTTTCAAATAAATAAATTAATAAATTGCTAAAATATGACCACCTGCTTACTCTCACCTGCAGACAGGTTGGGCTGCATTCATAGCTCCCACTTACCCAGGTAAATTACATGTTTACCAGGGGAAAGGGCTTTGATATCGCCCTCCCTGACAAATAAAACTTGAAGACTGGATATGTCTGCATAAAAATGGTTAAGGGAAGAGTGCCTATACGTAAAACCTCAAAGAACATAAGAATTGCCATGCTGGGTCAGACCAAGATTCATTGAACCCAGCATCCTGTCTGACAGCGGCCAATCCAGGTTGCAAGTATATATAGAAACATCTATAGAAATGACGGCAGAAGAAGACCAAACGGTCCATCCAGTCTGCCCAGCAAGTTTCGCACTTTTTTTTTTCTCATACTTATGTTACTCTTGGCTCTTAGTAACCTTTTGGTTCTATTTCCCTTTCACCCCCACCATTAATGAGAGAGCAGTGTTGGAATTGCATCTAAGTGAAATATCTAGCCCAATTAGGGGTAGCAACCGCCGCAATAAGCAAGCTACGCCCACCTGCCCACCCAGACTAAATAATTCAGTCCTTGTTGGTTGTTGTCTGTATATAGATCCACCTTTCTTCATTCCCACATTGGAATGTACCTGGCAGATCCCATGAAGTGGATCTAATCCCTGCTGCTCGCTCCCAGCATCCTTTAGTCTGCCTGGCTAATAATGGGGCCGATGCAATAAATTTTGTGGAATGCGGGTGCTGACTTTTCAACGCCCGCTTTCTTAGCGCACGCATGGTGCCTGCAGGGGGGGGGCGCCATGCAATATGCAAATTAGGGGGTCGCGCTAGCAAGGAGGCGCTAGGGTCGCTTTGCGACCTTAGTGCCTCCTTGCTAACGTGACCCCGCGGCGGCTGTCGGTTATGAAGACCGACGCTGGTAAACTTGCGTCAGTTTATCGGCGTCCGTTTTCGTTACTTGCAGACAGCCAGTTATGAAAACCGATGCTGAATTTACCAGTGTCGGTCTTCATAACTCGGTGGTCTGCTGAGGTCCTTTTTGTTTGTTTGTTTGTTTTATTGAAGAAGTACAGAAAAGCAGTTTTTTTCTGCTTTTCTGTACTTCTTTTACAGGTGCTCAGCTATTGACGCCTGCTCCAGGCAGGCGTTATTAGCTGAGCGATAAGTCTGAGACGCACACTTATTTTTTTGAATGCGGAGTGAACGAGTAATAGCCTCGTTCGCGTGCATTTGCATGTGATGAGCGCTAACTCATTCACTCTGCGTCGGATGCGCATTAAATAGGCGCTAATCCCCCTATTGCATTAATGCCTATTTAACCCGCCTCCGACAGCGGGTTAAACAGTATTCTCGTGTGAGTGCGCTGTATTGCATCGGCCCCAATGTGCTATGGACTTTTCCTCCAGGAATTTGTCCAAATTTCCTAAACTGTGCAATGCTCTGGGAACAGCTCCCACAGCTTGATAGTGCACAGTGAAAAAAGTACTTTCTATGAATTTTTTCAATCTGCTAGTGGTTAGGTTAATGGAGTGTTTTAGTTTTTATTTGAAAGGGCAAATAACCACCCTTTATTTACTTGTTCCATCAAACTTATAATTTTATAAACTTCTGCCTCTCTTCCAACTGAAGAGCCCTCGCCTGCGTAGCCTCTCATCATAGGAGAGCTGTTCCTTCCCCTTTACCATTTTTTCGCCCTCCTCTAGTTCCGCTGTGTTTTTCTAGAGAGGGGGTGACTAGAACTGCACTGAATATTCGACAGATTCAGTATGATATTTTCCATTTTATTAAGGATCATTCCTAACATTCTGTTTGCTTTTTTGACCACCGCCACGCGCTGAGCAGAGGATTTCAATGTGCTGCCCACCAGGACGCCAAGCTCCTTTTCTTGGGTGGTGATGCCCAGTACAGAACCCAGCATCCCTACCTGTAGCTGGGATTACTTTCCCTATGCGCATCACCTTGTACTTTTCCACGTTAAATTTCATCTGCCACTCAGTTGCCAGTCTCACAAGCTCCTTCTGCAATCCTCACAATCTGCTGCTGTTTTCATAACTGAATAATTTGGTGTCATCTGCAAATCTGATCACTTCACTCGTCGTTCCCTTTTCCAGATCATTTATGTTTATATTAAACAGCGCAGGTCCCAGTACCAATCCCTGTGGTCCTCCACTAACAACCTTTCTCCATTTGCAAAACCATTTCTGTTTCCGCCTTTTAACCAGTTACCAGTCCCCAAATAGAACAGCGCCCCCTATCCCATAACTTTGTAATTTCCTAAGGAGTCTTTCATGGGGGACCTTGTCAAATGCCTTCTGAAAATCCAGATTTGCTATATCAACCAGCTCACCTTTCTCTACATGTTTATTTACATCTTCAAAAAAATTTAAAAGGTTGCTGAGACAAGACTTCCCTTTGCTTAAACCATGTTGACTCTTCTCCATTAAGCCACGTCTATCTATATGGGCAGAGATTGTGTTTTTAAGAACAGCTTCTACCATTTTGTTGCGCACTGACATCAGGTTCACTGATAAATAGTTTCTTGGCTCACCCCTGGAGCCCATTTTAAAAACTGGTGTCACATTGGCCACCTTCCAGTCTTCAGGAACTATTGCTGTGTTAAATGATAGGTGAGAGATTTCTGGTAGCAGGTTAGCAATTTCTGTTTTAGTTCTTTTAGAGCTCTGGCAAGGGTGCCATCTGGTCCTGGTTATTTGTTATTCTTTAGCTTGTCAGTCTGATCTATTACATCCTCCACTGTCACCCGTCTTTGGAGAAAGGAGAGATGGTGAGTTCATACCCCAAGGAGCTGACTTAGGGTTACATAACTATTAAGAAGTTGTTTATTAAGAAGGGAAATTTTGGTGGCAAAGGATTGGGATGAATCAGAGGGGGCCCTTAAAAGCTTTGTTGGTGGCCCCGCATTATAGTAGGATAATGTGCCTAACAATATCCTAGGAGCACACTGCACAGACAACACCCGTCACAAGCCTTCCATATCAGGACACAGTTACTCTCCCAAAAGCACAAACGGTGACACCTGCTTTGAAACAGTCTTAGGAAAGACACATTAATACTCAGAAAATGTTGCTAGAAGATTACCGGGATCGGTCCGTACAGTTGCTCAGTCTCTGCACAGATCTGGCCAGGTTGTGACCCAGTGTGCACAGCCCATTAAGTAAAGTACATACGGCAGACAGACATACAGTGTTGTTTATCCCCAACAATCCCATACACATCCCTCACCATGTGGTACGAGAGGGTTGCAGAGTAACCTTGGGAAAACAGGCTTGCAGTGTTCACTCTACACTGTGTATGTACAGTACACACACACACACACATACACACACACACACACATACACGCACGCACACAGCAATTTCCCAAGAGCCAGCCAAGAACAGGTGTGAGGTTGGCCAGCGTCTCTTCCTTCTCTTTCCTTTCAAGGTTCTCGGCAGTCTGTCACCTGGTTTATGGCACGGTATTACCGGCTCCTCCAGGTGCAGGGGATAAAGGCTCTGTTGTCGAATCACCTGGGAAAAAAAAAATCTATTGCAAAACTCGCTTTTTAAGCCCTGGGCTGAAATGGGATGGCAGGCAGCGCAAAAAGCCAGCGTTTGGGTGATGAAAGAACAAATAATTATTAAACCTCTCCTGTCCAACCACAGACCCAGCAGGTTCTTGTTGCAGAGGTGAGGAAACGGTGGGGGACATTTATGGAGCCAGTGGTCTTTTGGGGATTAGGGACTCCTTACTGTGCTGATCACAGAAGGAGGGGGCCACACTGCATTCGCCTGGTATGACCATTGGTATCCCCTGAGCACAGAATCGGATGTTGCTGAGGGCTGGATAGGAGGATCACCCTGTCAGCTGAGTCACTCGAGATCTTGATGCGTCTCCACTGAAGGAACCGGCCTCTGAAGCCTCAAACGAGGCAAACGTGCCTAGAGCTGGGGGGGGGGGGGGGGTCATGCGAGGAGTCTGGAAGGCAGGAGGCCGGGGTCATGGGAAGGGGGTGGACAGCTCCAGCGTGACAAAGTGTTTCTGGGTGGTGAGTGCATGGCACAGCCTCCTGAGGCAGGGGACAGGGGGCAAAGGTGTTCAGAGAGTTCAAGCTGTGGGGCGAGCACAGGGGATCCTTGCCAGTGGGAAAGTGGGGCGGAAGTCGGGCGGGGGTCGGTGGTGTTGCCTTAGGGAAGGAACGTGGGGCAGGCGAGGTGGCTCTCGCCCTCATCCATCAGGTGGAATTTTGTAAGACGTGAGTACCCCCCCTCTCCCCATCTTCCCACCCCGGCTCGCAGGCCGAAACTGCCGTGGTTTCTTCCACATAGCTGCGGCCCTGGCAGAAGCGTTGGGCTCAGCCCCGCCCTTCTCCTCCATGCTGCCGCCGTCGTCCAGCTGTTGCCCGGGTCACTGCCCAATGCTGTGGGTACAGGGGGGGACGACCTATCCGTTGCCTGGGGGGGGGGGGCAGTAAACTGGGCAGGCAGAACACGGTCCTCCTCCTCCTCCTGCCCCAAGGAGCCGGATAGCCGAGTGGCTCAGCACGACTGCTGTGCGAGGATGCTTGGCCCTGATCCCAGGCCACGAGCTGCAGGTTAGCTGAAGCGGACTCTGTGCGCCTGCACAAGGAAGCTAATTTTAGAAAGCATAAATTCTCAAGACTGCACACCGTGCCCAACGGCTGCTCGCTGTTAAGAACCGGTGCATTCACGGCCCGGCCCCGGGGCAGGACGCCCACGCTGTGGTCTCTCGTCCAGCAGGGTCAAAAGTTTGGGCCATCTCAGAGGAGGTTTCCCTTTCAGCCCTCTGCCAGCAGAGTGGCCCGTATCGTCTGGGTCATTAGTCCCGGAGAGAAAGAGACATCTAATTCCCTGCCCCCCAACAATATAAATATTCCCGTCAATCAGTTGTCTACATATTCCAGAGAGTTTCACTCAACAGGAGAACGACTGTAACCTTCTGAGGGGGATCTGGAACGGAGACCCTGGGTGGTAGGGGGTGTCCTGAATCCCCCACTCTGGCAAGGACACTTTTTTGCAGGCAGAAAGTTGCAAACCAGTAAAAAAAAAAAAAAAAAAAAAATTCAGGGCATCGCAAGAGAGTTGTTTTTTTTTTTCCTGAAAAGAAATAAATTGCCGACTGGCAGACACCGGATGGAGCTTCACAGCTGAAGAAAAGACAATTGCATGTTGGCATGGCCTGGGCTGAAGGAGGAGAGGAGGGGAGAGGGCCAGGCGACAGGGAAAATAGCGGATGTGGGTGAAACTTCTACCACGCTTTAAGCCTGAATGTCTTCAGTGAGTCCATGAGTCAGTGGTGCCCCGTCTGACTCAGTAAGGAGGGGTCAGGGTGTGTGTTTTATACAACAGGGAGACAGTGGGAGATGAGAATAATGGAGGTGAGTGGTGGTGAGGAGGGGGGGGGGGTTGTGGATATGCCCCCCCCTCTCTCGGGTCTCCTGGAAGGCGGGCAGACTGGGGGGGGGGTGGAAATGGGGTGAACGCATTCCTAAGGAAGCTTGTGCTGTCTCTGATATGCGTTCCAGATGGCAGGGCAGACTGGCTGGAGTCAGTCGGATGCCGGAGTGGCTGGTCCAGCTGGGCTCCCCCCTCGCCAGGTGGAAGCCCTCAGCTCCCTGCTTCCGTTCTTAAACAAGCATTCCCGGTGCTGCCAGAAGTGGCTTACACAGACCTCCTCATGATCCGGAGGAAGCAGGGGAGGAGGGCTCCTCGCCACCACGCGCTGTACCCACATCCCTCCATGGAGCCAGGAGAAAGGGCTGTGAAATGTACTTTTAACCCCTCTGCTGCCAGAAATGGCTTGCTAGCCTACTAGTCACTTTCCGGGGCAAACTGGTTGCCGAAATGAGGTCTCTTGCTCTCCCATTTGCCAGCTGGCTACTTTATTTCAAAGGCTGCCATCAGAAGACAGATCTACAGACCCGCAACGCTGCTGGCTCTGCACCCCCCCTCCACCATATCACTGAGCGACCTTGAGTCAGTCGCTGAACCTCCCTGCATTCATACTTGTGCTATAAGCTCTCTGGGCCAGGGATGCAAACCAGCTGAAATGCTTTGTAAGCACCTAGGTAAAAGTGGCAGGTAACTAAATAAAGATTGCTGGTTTTCCACAAAATTAAGAAATGACTGTGGTTCTTAGTTAGCCCCTTTCGCTCAAAGCTAGGAAGAAGGAAAGATAATCCGAGCACATGAAGATCACCAGGCCCATGTGAGAATTAGATCATTTGTGTGAGCTGACGAGCAGATAACACCCACGGGGCTTGTTTTTCAGCGGGCAGGTCTCCTTTTGATAAAGCAGCGGGGGAAACTCAGGTTCATGTTCTGAGTTCAGTTCCTGCTGCTTTTCCAACCGGCAGCTCTCCCCTCCCCCTCTCCCTGAGAGGGCATCTTGGCCCCTGGGCAGCAGTGACGCCTGCTGGACAGGCGGGGCGGGCACATGTTCCAGGTCCTGCGAGGAAGACGCCATCTGTGGCAATGGCCAAGAACTGGCATTGGAAGACGAGTTACAACAAAATGAGACCTGGGGCAGCTGTAAATGCTGTAACCCGGGCAGAGAGAGGGGGGCCAGGGCCGAGCGGAGCTGGAAGCCCACAAGAAGCAGGCAGAAACTGCTGGAGGAGAGAAAAAAAAAATGACTCTCTCATGTTTAAACCTAGAGGCAGATGCCCTACCCAGGGAATGAGTGAAGAGTACAGAATAAAAATGATTAAAAAAAAAAAAAAAAAAAAGTTTGCTTAACACAAACAGCCAAAGGAATCCGACCCGGGAAAGATTTTCAGCACTTAAGTGTCTATTTTTGCCTTGTCATCTTTAGTGGAAGACTCACTTTTAGACAGAACCGGTTGGTAGGATCATCGCCAGCTGCTCCAGGTCTTCGGGGATGGGCCGAGCCGGTCATGCCTGTGCTTTCCCTAGGGAAATCAGAACCACATCTCCATGCCCTGGGGCAGAGATCAGTCTGGGAGGACTGAAGAATGGAGCTGGGAGCTCTAGGTGTTGCTTTACAACTTGATCCTGACCCTGCATGCCTCCTCGGGCCTTCCAGCCTCCTACCTGCCCATATACTTGACACGAGCCTGGCTAAGTCACCCCCGGTTACATCGGATAAGCCCTTGGGGGGGAGTATGAGCCGAGAATTTCAGCTGCTAAAACCATCATGGTAACCGGTGCCGGCAGAGAACACGGAGGGTGGCGTGCAAGCCACCCCATCTCTTTTCCCTTCGCCTACCTTGACCTACTGCCTCCAGATTGTTGGGAACACGAGTCGGTTTCACTGTTTTCCCATATGGAAAATCTCCCAGAGCACTTTCAAATGGAAGCTGCAAAAAAAAAATAAAAATCCAGTAAGGACTCACCTGGTCTTGTTGAACTGGAGCCAGTAATCACTCCTACTTTCCTCACTCAAGGTGCTGCCTCCTGAACAAGTCTGTGGAGCACTTGTGATACTAAACCTGCGTGGGAGCCGGTCCAGTGGCTCCGTGACCGTGCTCTGCCTTTCAGTGGTTCTGGGTTTGATTTCCGGGTCAGGTCTGAGCTGGCAATGCCGTGGAAGCAGGGTATCCAGCCCCTTGGTGGGGAGGGGAGAGATGAGTCCCGGTCATGAGCCATAGTGACATCTAGTGGCCAGATGTAGGGGGCCATGTTAGCTGTGATCAGGAGGGGAGCCCTGGTTTGTGATCCCTGTCCGACGAATGTTGCTCCAATGGGTGAGCTTGGCTGGGCTGGGTTGATTGTCTGATCTGCCTCACTGGTTCCAGTGCCCATGAGGTAAATGGGAGCTCCTCAGCTGCCAGAGCTATGAAATCTGTCACACTTCAGTAGGACTCACTAAAAAATGGTGAAGAAGCAGATGACACTGTGATTAGATAACAGCTTGGCAAGCCTGTCCCAGTGACCCCTCAGCCTATACGATTTCAGGAGATCCAACAAATATGCATTAGAGAAAGCAGCATATAGACTGAGTCTCTAAGGTATGCAGATTTATCTTGAAAGCCCAGCTGATGGTGGGTCACCAGGAAGCCCTGAAAACTCATAGAATAAGTTATATAGTGGGCACAGAAAGGGCAGCTATGGCTGAATTAATCTCTAGTGGGAAAGTTTGGGTGGTGATTATTGTTTATATTTTGGGAGGGGGGGGGGAGTTGTAGATCATACATTCTGGGAAAAGGCGCTCTCTCTACCTGGGGCTGACGTGGGAAACAGCTGTTCACATCCAGTCCCCAAAATCAAATACAAATAAAGGCACTTGAATTTGCTCAGCTGTGCCGCACACTGTGTAGAGGAGTCAGGAGTATTGTTGACCAGGAGTCAGCCAAAGGCAGTGCCAACAGACAACACCCCAGATACGCCCATGCCCATGGCAGCGGCAGTGCAAAGGGGATGGCTCCAGGAGGGAGATCATTTGCACAGCTGCCAGCAGGGCCGGGCTTTTGCATTTGTAGTATTTGGGTAAAGAAGACCCTGCCTGCTGCTCAAAACATTGCTGCAGAATTGCCAGTGACCCTTGGTTTCTGGAGGGAGGCTGTGAGGCCACTTCTGGCTCGTCGGTCCTCATCAGCCGACATGTTTTGGTACCTGCTGATTGTGAATGGATGAAGCAGGGGCTTCGGGGTACCACAGTGCACGAAGATGTAAAGTCAAAAGCTAGGAACGATATTGCCCTACACAGACACTCAGCAAACCCTGGGCCATTTGGCAGGCCTGATAAGGGGGAATCAGCCATTGCGGAGCATAGGGAAAGTACCCAGCTCCAGTTCAGAGGGATCACGGACATCTTTCTCCCCATCTGGCAGGCTCCAGCTCTCCCTCGGTTAAAACCATGCAGAGAAGATGGCGAGAGGCCCTTAGTCTGTGATATGGCTGCAGCATGCTGGAGGGGGGAGACGTGTAGATGGGTTTCCACACCTCTTTCAGGAAACCTTGCCGTCGTCATCGTCGCAACCAACTTTTATTTAAAACCACCTCAATGTTTACAGATAAATGCTCAGGGCAAGCTTGCAGCAGTGATTCAATTTCCAATAAATACAATTAAATAAAACAAGTTTTAAACATTCAGTTTCTTAACCAAATTTTTTAAACCTGCATTTATTACCAACATAGTAAATTCCAAAAAAAAAAATAAATTGCCAATAGACCCCTGCCCTAGACTGTAATCAAGGCGGACCACAGGCCTGCTGAGAGAGCCAAGTCTTTATGACTTTTCTAAAACTAGATAGATCGTTTATAAAATCAGAAATCCTTTGGAAGGCGGGGATAAAAACAGAAGAGGCTCTTTTCCGCGCACAGAATATCTTAATCTCATGAGGCCAGAGAATCTGAAAAACAATCATTTGATGAACTTAAACAACACCCAGGGGTATATTGAACTGGGTGATCTCTCAAGTAGAATGAGATCTATCTGCTTCTGGTTTGCTTAGCATAGAAGTCTGCAGTTTTTCTCAGCAGAAAACGTCTGAAACAGGGAGTTGGAAAGATGAGGACTGGCTCACTCATTCCGTATGATGTGGAGGCAGGTGATCGCCTTAGGCTGAAGAACAGGACCAAGGATTTAAAAGCGGGGATAGGAAATGAATGGAACACGCAGCTCATCCAATCAGAGGCAAGCTCTAAAGGCCTGATGATAAAAACAACCACCCCAGAAACCAATCAGCCGCCAGGTCCAGGGAGCTGTCATCTGACAACCCCTGTACCAATTGCGATAGCTGTCGTCTTTGCTTGATGCTAAACGCCCCAGCACCGTTTCATTGAGCTTCAAGTTGAAAGAAACCCAAAATTCAGCCCCCAATGTCTCTGGGACATTGTTCCTGCAGGAAGGCAGCTGGTGCTATGTACATGAGCAGCAATTGTGTGACCTTAAACTACACTCTTTGGTGTATATCAAATCCAAATGGTTCCCAACAGAACAAAAAAAACAAAACAAAACCCCGAAACAAAAACAGGTTTTGTGTTCTATGTTGATGATGATCACAGGCAGGACAACTGAGTGAAGGTATGAAAAGCAGATCTGTCAGCCCACCTCCGGGCCGTGCTATAGATCAGTACACCGGCACCCCCCGGGCATCAGAGCAGCTAATGACCAACTTAAAACAAAGCAAAGAACTTTTTAAACACCAATACCATCTCCCCCACCCTGCCAGCAGTGAAAGGGAAATCAGAACGGGATTAATGACTTCAGTTTGTTTTAAACTGCCAGCCATATTATCCGAACTCGCCAGCTGCAAGTGCAGAATCTGAAATGCAGCTCAAAATTAGAGAGAGCTTTTTATTTTAGTCTTTTTGGCTCCGAAGAGGGGTGCAGGCTGTACAAGGCCCTTCACGCCGCTGTGCAGTTTAACACAATTCATTAGTTTAAAAGAAAAATCCCTTTACCAAGTCGGGGAGTGTTTTGCTTAATCAAAGCAAGGTGTTGTCTGTTTCAGGTACCCAGGAGTCAGCCTGGATGAGGACAACCAAGCTGGATTCTTTCGTTCAGCATTAAAAAAAAAAAAAACCAAAAAAAATTCAGATTCTAGAATTTTGTTTTGTTTTTTTCTTGCAGACATTTGTGAAAAAGGGGGAGAAATAATAACTTGGTTGTCCTCAGCCAGGCTGACCCTGCAGAAGCTGAAACCGATCCTAGTGCTACAAATATTTAATCAATATTACGTTCACTTATTTATTTTATTTATTTATAGGCTTTTCTTTACCGACATTCGTAAGGCACATCATGCCGGCTTACATTGAACTGAAAGGAGGAAAATACAATAAAACAAAATAAAACAAAAGGAGGGAGAAGCCACAGGACTAAGTGCACGATTAGTGTACAGCCAAAACCAGGATCTCTCAGAATCATTTCATTTATCATTACCAGATTGGCTCTGTTTTGTCCGGCAGGCAGAGCCAGTTCTGCGTTTTGCTCTCATGGCACCTGTGGGCCTTGTAGTTACAGCTTTGTTTAGAAAAGTGCCACAGAGACTATGGCTGGCCCTCAGGGTGACCTTTGCTAACAGTCCCCACAGAGAGCTATCGAGAGGTGCTTCAGTGGCACAGACAAGTTGGCCTTATCTTCTAACCTTGAAGCGTGGCTGCTATCTCTGCTCGGTCCTGCAAGACTCAAGCATGTCTGTGCTGTAGGAGAGTCGCTCCCCTCCTCCTTTTTGTTCCCTGCTCTGTGCACTTTGTGGAGTAGGCAGGTTATAAAAATGAATAAATACCCCACCCTACCCTACCCAAAAGCTCCTGATTGCTGTTGGCTCTCACCACCATTCCGCCAAAGATCTTGCCGTCCCCCAGCATGGCCAGGGGGGGGGGCTTCCGAAGACCGTCCTCTCCGAGCAGGGATGGCAAATCCTCCCAGGAAATGTCTGCTCAGGGCGTGCCTGGAGAAGCCCATTTCATGCCCCCTCCCCTCCACTTCCTTGATTAGAATTTATAAATAATCCTCGTGCTGTTTGGAGCTGACTGACGCCTTCTGTAGAGGCCTCGCAGTGGCTTTTTGTTTTTTCCTTTCTATGGCGCCAGGGGCAAGCGTCTATCAGGGCAAGCCGAGGGCCTTTCCTGGAGAGTGACTGTTCCCCCTCCAAGAATCCCAGGGCTGGATGTCCAGGCATCCTGAGGAGAAGGAGGGACCGTGTGTCTGAATTGTAATCTCAATGCATTTCCTGTACAGTTCCACATCACAGTACAGGAAGTGGGGGGGCAGCACGATGCGTGAGTACACTGATCTTTCACTTTTATAGGTCTGAATTTAAATTCTGGCCTTGGTCACATGTGAAATGAGTTTGGGATGGCAACAGGTCTCAACACCACACAAAATCAAGGCACAAAGTTTTAACAGCTGTCTGTTTCCTCTTTGCTTTTTTTGAAGCAATGGCATTAGCGGAGGGTGCGGCAGGGCAGGTGGAAGATGCATTGGCAGAGCTGTGTATGAGGGTCTTGGGTCTGGAATAGCAGGGGGTGCTGTGGGGCAGGACTGGGGTGCACTGGCAGATCTCTGTGTGTGAGTCCTCATACTGGAATAGCGGAGGGTGCTGTGGGGCAGAACTGGGGTGCATTATCAGAGTTGTGGCTCAAACATGGAAGTTATTGAACTTCATTTTTTTATAAGTCTTTTATATTCCATTTTTTCCTAAAGGTAGGCCCCAAGCGGATTACATAAAGTAGCAAGGCATCAAGTACTTAAATGCTGGACCTACACATATAAGATTGAAATAGATAAGAAGTGGGGGTACATTTGGTAGGAGTAAGAAGTAAGTTAACACCGGTGGCTCGACAGTGGGGAAAGTGGGTGAGCCTTTAGCTGGCAGGTACTAGAGGATGAGTTTAGGGCAAGGCCAAGCTTTGTCTCTCTTTCTGGAAGGAGAGATAACAGGTTTCCTGGTGTAGCATTAGAGGTATCTTGTTCCGTATTTTAGGGGCAGAGCAGCTGAATGTGTGAAGTCAGTGGAGGGGAGGACAGAAGAACTTACTGGGAGGATCGGAATTTTCATGTGGGGGTGTAGGAGAGCAGAAGTTGGGAAAGATATATTCAGGGGCCGGTTGACTCGTGCATGTGAAGACAAAACAAAATGTTTTAAATGTTCTCTTGCTCTCAACTCACAGCCAGTGTAGGTGACGTAAAACTCACGCCACATGGTCAGTGGGTTTGGCCCCTACAGAAATCTGAACTGCTGTGCTCTGCAAACGTTGGAGGCGTTTGAGGTTGTATTGTGCAATACCGGAGAATAGAGAGTTGTAGTAGTCCATGGGGCTGGTGATCGGTGAGTGTATATCCTAGTTCAAGCATTGCTCTTTGCATTAGCAGAGGTGTGGCTCAAACATGGAAGTTATTGAACTTCATTTTTTTATAAGTCTTTTATATTCCATCTTTTCCTAAAGGTAGGCCCCAAGCCTAGACATTGAGAAAGCATTGTAAGAGAGAAGGTGTAGTGTGATGGATTGCAGGAGTGAGGTGGGGGTAAGCACACAGGTCACTTCAGTCTGGGTAGTAGAAGGGGCAGATCACACTGGGTAAATGTGGTTACCCTGTGCTAGACAACCATCTGCTAATATCACTTGCTAGACAAGTAGTGCACACAGAGGGGAGAATTAGAGGAGGAATAATACTGCTAGGGGATTTTGGTGCTTGTAAGCGTTATATAACAGGTGGTACATGTCATGGTAAGGTGAACAATAGGTGATACTGCTCATGGTAAGGTGAACAATAGGTGATACTGCTGAATGAATCTGTTGTTTTCTGCCACTATTAGGTAAGGGATGGTCTAGAATTATGAGGGACAGGAATGGGACTTGGCCTTCCTGGGTTCTAATCCCCCCCACCAAGACCCTCCTCCCTTCTTCAGTTTATCTGTTGGAAACTGGAGTCTCAATCATCATGTTAGAACATAAGAAGTGCCATGTTGGGTCAGAGCAAAGGGCCATCAAGCCCAAATCCTGTCTCTGACAATGGCCTGTTCGCATCACTTGGAAGTCCCTAGCAAATCCTAGTAGAGAGAGAGCCATTCCCTGTTGCTCATTCCCAGAAGTATGAGGTGCTGATCCACAAGCCTGCCTTGCTAAGAGCTGTTAGATGTATCTCTCATTCAAAAACTTAGCCAGATAATCTTTTATCTCAGCTCTACGACTGGTCTTGACCACATCTTCTGTCAGCAAAAAAAGAAATCTTAGATTTATTTTAAATCTGCCAGCAGTCAGTTTCACAGAGTGTCATCTAATCCAAGTACTATTTAAAAGGGTAAATAACCATGCCCTGGATCGACACAAAGCATTATGAGAGCCTCCGTTTTACTCTCTATTCCTTTCCAAAACATTCTGTTGGCTTTTTTTTTTTTTTTTTCGTCACCTCTGCCTTACTCTGAGCTGAGGATTTCAAGGTATTGTCCACAATGACTCTTAAGATCCTTCCCCTGGGCAGTTAACTTCTAACATGGACCCCCAACATTTTGCACAGGTAATTGGGATTCATTTTTCCCCCCATGTGCATCACTTTGCGCTCATCCACGTTACATTTCACATTGGCTTCCTCTCTCATCCCCTCCCCTTCTGAACTTATGCCGCCACCCTGGAGTCCTGGTCAGGAAACACACTGCCGTCTCCTGCAGATGAAAGGTCCTGCTGACATGCCAGCTTTTATTTTATTTTTTTTGCTAGGCCCGGCCTGCTTGTAACTGGCAAAGAAGACATGATCTGTGCTTTATCTTTAGCTTTTCCTGTTCAGGATGCCTTGGCCCTTCTTGCAACAGAAACTGAGAACGTGACGGACGGAAGATAAAGACCGCAAGCAGGGCCGGTGGAAAAGTATTTGGTGCCCTAGGTGAAGCTTTGGTCATGCGCCCCTCAGCCTACCCTCCAGCACAGCGCTCCTTCCTACCAGCGGCTCTGGCTCCAGCACATCTCCCCGTTCTTTGCAGGTACTGCACCCCCTCTCAGCTTCATGCTGGTGGGATTTTGCCGCTCCCAGAAAGTTTGGCGCTCTAGGCGACCGCACCGGCCCTGACCGCAAGGCCCATCTGGTCTGCCCGTTTCATGTCCGGCGCAGCGCCAGAGATGTCCGGCTCTCTCTCGCTCCTTTCCAGCGAAGGATCTTGTGTGCTTGTCTCCGGCTCTCTTTGTTCTCTTGCTGTTTTTTGCCCTCCTGGGAGGCAGTTCCATGCATGTCTTTCCCTTCCTGTGAAGAAACGTTTCCTTGGGTTACTCCTGAGCTTATCCCTCTGAGCCTCATGGCCTCTTTTTCTATAATATCCCTTCCCCTGCACAGTGTTTGCTTCTGATTCATACTTTAAAGTTTTTAATGTTTCTATTATATCTTCCCACCTTTAGGCTTACTTAGGTGTCATTTCTTAGGGCATCCCTGGCTCGGACATCTGTTGTCAGGCGTCACATCCCCACATCTTCACCGCATGGTCATTCCACTCAGCCCTCGCCCATGCAAACCTGCTTCTCTGCATAAAAAAACCCCCACAGAACATGTTTTAATCATCCGTTTCAGTTTATTCCTGCTTCACTCAAAGAACAGAACCAAGCTAAGGCCACATCCACTGTGTGCCTCTTACACAGATTTCAGGAACCCTACTGGAGAAGGGATGGCCAAGCATCATAGTTCACTGCTCTTGAGTCCTTTTCTGCCACTTCTGTGCGATCTAAAAAAATATCAGGTAGTGAGACTTCCCCATGCACCAGGCAAACGGGCCTGGCAGAGGTGCGGGGCGTAGCTAGAGAGACCCCATTGTCCTCTTGGCCCAAAGGTGAGACTGCCAACTCATAAGGGCAGATCTTTGTTTCCCAGATATCTTGGAAGACGCATCTTCTACTGGGGCAGCCTCAGGTTACCCTCCAGCAACCTCACCACAGTCACCAGCACATCTGGTCAAGGCGTCTCATCCCCAGTGCCAGGCTACCTTAAGGACCTCCTTCACTTGCACACGAATACTCATGAATTGAGAGGCAGCGGCCGTACAGATGTTGGCGGAATGTCGCTCTTTGTGATGGATTTAAATCAGCGTTATTAGCAAATCTTATTATTTGAGTCAGTTTTGTTGGCATTCAAAACCAGCAAAATCATTAAAATTCTCCTTTTTCCTAGTTGATTTCTATTTAATTCCCGAGGGTGTTGGTGGCATTTAAATTTTATTTTATTTTTTTAATTTTATCCTGCTTAGCCATGTCAGTTATTATGAGGCTACTGCTGTGCTAATGGTCATCAGTGTTCCATGCAGGCATCTCTCTGATACATGTGAAGCATGAATACAGCATAGACGGCTGAAGAGCAAATCTTTTTCAGAGCCCGTGCAGGTGCTGCCCTGATACATGTAAAGAGTGAATACAGCATAGACGGCTGAAGAGCAAATCTTTATCAGAGCTCCATGAGGGTGCTGCCCTGATACATGTAAAGAGTGAATACAGCATAGACGGCTGAAGAGCAAATCTTTTTCAGAGCCCGTGCAGGTGCTGCCCCGATACATGTAAAGAGTGAATACAGCATAGACGGCTGAAGAGCAAATCTTTATCAGAGCTCCATGCAGGTGCTGCCCTGATACATGTAAAGCATGACTACAGCATAGACGGCTGACGAGTGCTTTCAGGTAAAGACATTTAAGGAACTAAATAAATAGAATGTGACAAAAATAAAAAGGCATACGGATTTTTTTTTTAAATACTGTAAAACTATAATTAGATATTTTAAAGCAGCAAATGAAATGAGACATAGTCTGTAAGAACAAAAAAAAACAGAACTCAGAGGTGAGGACCAGAAAGCCACTTTCAAGCTCAGAAAACATCTGCCTGCAGCTGGACCCTTGGACGGCCCTGAGTTTTTTTTCTCTCGGTTTGCGGCTTGAGCTGAGCCCCCTTCCTCCGCTCATCTCGTGTCACAACCAAGGTCATCTGTAGCTAGAGAACCGGGACAACTGACCAGCTCTGGTTTCCTTAACTACAGGTGCCACAGGTCTCCAGGACTGCCCCAGCAAACGGAGCACAACAGCAACAAAGATAACAAGCTTGCAGAGTCCCAGAATTATAACAGGAATGGGGAGTTTAAGAAGTCCAGGGCTGAGACAGCGGATCAGGAATTACCTGGTTTGGGTGACAACACCGGATCTAGCGGAACCCAACTAAAAAAAAATGTGTGTTCTGAGTGATATCTGTACTGGTCCAAAAGTAAAAAAAGAAAACCCATGGACACTATCCCTTCCCCCTCCCCCCCCCCCCAAAAAAAAAAAACAAACCGTACAGGCCCAGCTCGGGGCAGCCCAACCTGCCATGTTATTTGAGAGCGTGGGGTGGTGGATGCTGCTCCCATTGTCCTGAAGTAACGGAGCAGAAGCGTTAAAAAGTTGCCCTGTTGAACTGTCCAGATCATGAGCAGGGGGAGCCAGGATCGCGTTAAACTCTACCGTTGGTTATTCAGAGCCCCCAGAATCTGCATCAGTTTGGGTGGCAGGTCAGTAGTAACACCCCAGTGTGCTCAGCCCTGTCCCCCTCAAACAGCGCCTGGTGAGAAGGAAGGGAATCTGCCAGGTTTTATATTTTGGGCCCTGGCAATCTTGTTTGCTCGCAGCCATTCCCCAGTTTATCAGCTCGTTAAAGGCCCATTTCAGATAGAGCTTACTCCCACTGTG
Organism: Rhinatrema bivittatum; assembly: GCF_901001135.1. Lineage (NCBI taxonomy): Eukaryota > Metazoa > Chordata > Amphibia > Gymnophiona > Rhinatrematidae > Rhinatrema > Rhinatrema bivittatum. The sequence continues at coordinate 86,350,846 of NC_042625.1, forward strand.
TGGGTGCCAGTAGGAAGATGAGTTATTTAATTTGTAATAAATGCCCCCTCCAGTTCAGGAATCAGATAGCACCTCCCCGATCTGTCCCGTCAGGACCAAGCTGAAGTGAGGCAGTCACCTGAAAACAGATAAAATGGGGTGGCTAACGTCTGAGCGTTGCATTTCAGCAGGCCAGGGCAGCAGGAGACACAGACGTTGGGCCAGGGGGGCACGGCAGCCACCCATAACGTGACGCCGTCCTTCCCCCATTGCCCCTGGCCTCTGTCCCTTTCCTTACCCGAGTGCAATCCACTTAGAACTGGCTGACAAGCCACAAAAGGTGGAAGATAAATCAGAAATGACATTAAATGGTGTAACCCGAGCTCCAGCAGCTTTCCCTGCTTCTGGCATTGCCTCCCATCCCACCCTACCCTTCTGTAGGTATCATTCATGCCTGGTGTCGCAGTGGGCTTCCAGGTGGTGATTAATTTAGGGCATTCTGCTGTGTTGGATGCTCAACCGTCCTCTAAATGTCCAGGAAAGCAAGTCTCTCTTTTGGGTGTTTATGGGTGGGGTGGAAACAGACAGGGATGGCAGCTGTGGAGCTGCCGGAAGCTTTGTTATGCTGTGGCATGCGTTGGGTTTATCGACTTTGTTTCCTGGTGGAAGAGATGACTCTGGCCTTCCTCTCCCATGGTTGGGCTACTTCAGTGCCAATCCTGGACAGCCTGCTTACGTGTCCCCTGGCCAGAGGGGATAGGAGGAGAGGTCAGTCTGGAAGGATTTTCAGAATGAACAAGAGGTTTCTTGGAATGTTTGAATACGGTTTTGTTAAGAAAGGCTGTGGCCTGTTTTTATGCCATGCATTGTGTGGTGTTGATTTTCTGTCTTCAGGCGCCCAGCGAGGGCTGGGTTATGGGGAGGATGGCAACTGGAGAGGCCATGGGGTCTATGTCTGAATATACAAAGTAAACCCTTGGCTGCACTACAGGAATTTCACTGGAAATCTGTGGATTTTCAAGGAGACAGATAGTTTAAATGACTTAAATGGGGCTAGAAATTCGCTATTTTTGACACACTGCACCATGCAGGAAAGAAAAGTGCTGAAGAATGGGGGTGACTCACCCGCCAGATAAAGGCAGACAAATGCTATCTGTCTCTATAATGACTGTGACCTTGTAAGCGGGCAGCCTGACCCTGGGAGAGCCAGAGGATCTGTGTGCAAAACCGTACCAGCCTTACCGCAGGGGGCGAGCGCAGAGCGCTTACCTGCTGCCTCTACCTTAAACTCTCTCCCAGCCAGCACCTAAGCAGAAATAGAAACTATAACCTGGGCAAATGAGTTACCAAGCCAATAGGAAGAGGACTTTACAGGCAGGTGTGAGGCTCCTCACAGCAAACCTCTTTATCAGAAGACATAAAAAAAGAAAATAGCGCGTGCCCACACCACCCAGAGATAGAGCAAAGCCCTGGTCTCATTGACGCTGCTAAATTATGCCAAGGCGTAACCCAAATGACACTCGACAGCATCTCGGAATATTCTCAGCTTTTCTGTGGTCAAATAACTTTATATCTTGTCCATCCTGAGAAACTCTCGGAACGCTCCGAAAAAGTGCTGTCGTAAAAAGCAGGGCCCACTCGGTTCCACCTTACGACTTGGAATCGTGCGTTCATCAACGTCCCCGTCCCCCCCCCCCCCCGACCCACGCCGCCCGCGTTCTAATCACAGGGCCTGCTGCTGCCCTCCTGCAGTAATCGCCTTTCACGCGTCGTCCCCCTTGTCAGTCTGCTACTGACCCCATCCGTTCTGAGACCGACGCCAGGCCCGATCTGGCACCTGTGACTTAATGCGGAGTACGCTCAGCGTTCTAGGAACCGCATGCAGACTGGAGAAAGCCTGCACTCTTCCCAGGTTCTGATACCTACCTTGGGGAGAGAAAAGGCCTACTTGGCCCACCCTGCCTGTTCTGTCACCCGAGTCCCTGATCTTTGCTCATCTTCCTCCCTGGCCGTTACTCTCCCCCTGCACTTTGTCCTGTCCCTGTCTCAAGCCTGTGTGGGATCAGTGTGAGAATTATCCAAGGATGATATTGTATGTGAGCTTCTGAAACTGCTGTGACATCCCCCCCCCCCCTTCTTCAGATGTGAACAGATGTCCCAGATGTGGCCTAGTAGGCCGCACTAGCTCGGTGTCCTACACATCTGCCTCTTGCTCTCCTATCAGGCTGTCATACCTGCCCTTGGCTAACACTACAGTAACCTTCTCAGCCTGCATGGTCAGGGGCTTGGGGTTAAGTGTGTGGATGTGAGGCCTTGTTGAAGATGTGGAGGAGGGACCGGCAGTGGCAGAGTGTCTGAGAGACGGCAGCAAAGCATGAGCTGCAGGCTGCCACATTCACCCCCTCCCCACCCTGCATGCTTGCAGATCATCAGAAGCAACTATGGTGCCCACAGCCTCTCTGCTCGCCAGGCCCTAAGGCTGCCGTTGGTCTCCCAGGACATACAATCTTATTCTCCCCTGGCAACTGTTCCTGCGAGTCTACTTTGTGCCATGGCTGATCTTCTCCTGGCATCGTTCCGATACTCTCCCTACCTATCACGAGGCTTGATTGTCTAGAAACGGAAGCCTGTGCAGAGGAATGCTTGCTTCAGAAATCTGATTCTCCTTTTATGTGATAAGAAAAACAAGACTTCTAGTGATCATCTTCAAACCCTAACCAGTGTTCAACCCAAACTGCCGAGCAAATGGAAAAAGCGCGTCAGGGAGGAAGTCAGTCTGTGGGCGAGTGCGTGCGAGGCTGCGTGCGTCGCTGAGGTCTGAGATCCAAGGAGCAATGCCACGCACCCGCAGAGAGGTAAAAGCAAAGTGATGGCTCCAGCAAGCTTGAACTACAACTGTTTTTATAATATATATTACTCACACCTACGTGGTGCAACGTCCTGGTAGCACTATGAGTCCAGGAGAAAACTGGAATCTGTGGGTTGTAATACGTTTTGCAATGATCCTCCAACAAAAGAGATGCTATGAAGTGTGGGATTTTTGAGATCACATAGGTCCATCTCTTCAGACTTCTGCGTGATCTCACAAAAGGTCCCCATACTACACCATTTTTGATGGCCCCACGAATTGTATCCCAGACTAGAAAGGTTTCAGCTCACTTGGTATGTTAAAATATCATTTTTTTTGTTTTCGGCCTGTAACGTCAAAGGAATCTGAAGGTCTTGTAGGCAGAAAGAAAGCGCGTTTTCCTCAAACCCCTGAAAATGAGTCGGTGCCGAAGCTGACCTCTTCTGAGAAAGAGGCAACGCTTTGACAGCAATTACTGCAACCAGAAATAGGACCAGAGCAAAAGCAGGAGGCCTCTCTCTGTGCACAAATATGAATTTGGGGCCGACTTGCTAGCAAAACACAACCACGACAGGAAACCAACATTGTACAAATGCAGATGCGAGTGGAAAAAAAAACCCCAACCTCTCTAGATCATAGATAGCTGGCTTTTCACCTTATCTAAAAATAAAGTAGGTTATTAGAGGCTGATGCGCTAAAGATATGGCACGTGTTTTCCATCCAGTGCTTGAGTGTGGTGAGGCGATGGATAAGGTGGGGTGAAGTGAGACGGGCGAAGAGTATGCATGGACCCTTGACCTCCCCACCCCCTCAGGATTTAACAACGGTCACTGATGGCAGTGACTTCCTGAGCTACTGGTTTCCATCTTGTTGCCTCTGTCCAAAAGACTGTGCCTTTGGGTAGAGGACATGTCCACCAGCTGGCTAAGGATTTGCTAGCAGAGTGGGCTTTTTTACCCTCAAACCTACCGGCCAGTAAAAGGCACAATCAGGCTCATGGCTTTTTGTTGTTCTTGTCTCGGATTGCCTTAAATTTCATTTACAGAGTTCCGATTTCATGGCCATTGAGCACTTCTAGTAGTCAACTCATTCTATGGTGTTGAAATTACTGCAGATAGTAACTGGGATTATTTTTTTTTTTTTTATCTTGAGTGGCTTTCCCTTATGCTCATGCAGCTCAAAACCCAATGTATCCTAGGTCCCTAGCCCAAGGGCAAGTGGAGCGTGCTCTGCTCCCTCAGTTTCTCTCCTGGGAACAGGAGGCCCAGGGGAGAGAAGGAAGCCTAGAGAAAGAGAGCGCTGCTGAACTGTAATATTACATTTGTTTTGTTGAACTGTGAAGCATAGCAGAGCGGCTTTTGTTTGTTTCTTGTCGTTGATAAAAAAAAGTTTATGAAAGATTTTTGCCAGGGTCCAGTCTGACTCTGTCCTCTGGCTACCCTAAGACTGCTCATGGTGCCGCATATGGTGTCAGTTTGGGGATTTTTGGGCTAAAGCCTTGCTCATGCAGATAAACCACGCCAAAAGAAGAAAATAAAAAGGGGAATTTGTTTTTTTCCCTTCTGTCACGTTCTTCTTCATTGGGCCTCGCTGCAGTGGCAGCTGAAAGTTTAATTTGCAAGCAGACTAAGAAGGATAGCTTCTTCTGGAGTGAGGGACTTATATTTGTAATGAGTCAGGGCTGAACAGGCAGGTTTTGTTTTGATTTTTTTTCCTGCAAAGAGAAAGGAAGTTGCGTTTAAGTGTTCCAGAATATAGCAGAGCCTTTCAGCAGACTTTTGTGGTGCCAGAGCCAGTAAGGAGTGAGTCGTACAAGCTGTCACTGAAGGGCCGCAGAAAACCTGGGGGTGCTCATCCTGTCTGAACAAGCAGCCCAGCAGCTGGCGTTGATGAGCAACCAGCAAACGATACCGATCCAGTTGGCACAAGCCACAATGACGCAGGCACGCCTTCCACCTCCTGTTTTGTTTAAGCTGAAGATGGGGGAAGACCTGGATGTTTTCTTAAAGAATTTTGAAAGAACTGCCCACCTGATTGACTGGCCAGAAGCCAGTTGGGCCACATTTCTAACAAACCTTCTCACGGGCAAGAATTAAGCAGCCTTCCAAGTAGCTAATCCCAGTGGCAGAGCAGACTATTCCATGGTCAAAACCGCCACCCTGGAAAGAGTGGGTTGTATGGCAAAGACGTACTGGCAGCAGTTCCGAAAGAGTACCCTACAGCTGGGGGAAACCCCATGAAGCCTTTCCATCAGCTAAAAGATGCCAGATGGAAGTGGCCACAGCCAGAGGTGAAGACAAGCCTCGAGGTAGTCAAGCAGTTCCTTGACGGAGTGGACCGAACCATGTGGAATTGGGCGTGTTGACGCCCAGGGCTCACCCCAGAGAAAGCCTTGAAAGTGGCAGACACTTTTCATCAGGCTGAGCTGATGCTGGAAGTAGTACGGAGACTTGAGAAACAACCCACGCAGGCTCCCTGTCCTGGCAGTGAGAATACAGGACCTGAACAATAGTCCTCAGAGCAGGAGAACTCTGCCTCCAGACTTACTGTACAGCCATCAGGCTACTCCGCTTGTTTCGAGTGTGGGAAGCGAGACTGCCGATCCCAAGGAACTGAGGCCACGACGTTAACCTGGTAACTCAACCAATACCAGAGGCTGATACGTTCATTGACAAGTGAGGACCTTCAAAGCAGGGGCAACCGAAAAGTCGGAGGCAAAAAGGAGTCTCGGAGGTATCCACCCTCCTGACTAGCAAGGGTCCGTACACTTTTTCCTTTTGCTCACTTTGTGCCAGGAATGGACATCAGAAGGGCATTGCCCCTGTGACAAAGAAGAAAACGAAGAACCCTTGATAGGAAGGGGAAAATTTTAAAATGGAACAAGCATCACGGCCATGCTCCTTCGGTAAGACAGGCGACCATGCTAACGAGGACTGCCAATGGCTGGAGGACATAGAATTGAGAGCAGACGTTAGCAGAGCAGTGCAAAGAAGAACGCAGCCGAAACCTTTTGTAGGCATTTTCGAAGTCAAAGCGGAACAAATCCCACCCACATGCTCCCACTGTGGAGCAAAAGAGCACGTTAGGAGGGACTGCCCTCAACGGGAGAATGAAGACTGGGAGCAAGAAAGGGAAAATACTTGTGTGAAAAAGCAAAACTGTAACTTGGTAGAAGAGGCGGGTGGGGAACTTTCAGACATTGTAATTTCACGGAGCGGAATGAGGTGCCCACCCAGGTCCTGGTGGATTCAAGCTGCAGAAAGATCCATAGGCGTAAAGACTTAGCCCAAAGAGGATGTATCAATTAGAAAAGGAAGGTACAGAGAAGGGCAACCAAAATGATAAAGGGGATGGAACCGCTCCCCTATGAGGAAAGGCTGAAGAGGTTAGGGCTGTTCAGCTTGGAGAAGAGACGGCTGAGGGGGGATATGATAGAGGTCTTTAAAATCATGAGAGGTCTTGAACGAGTAGATGTGACTCGGTTATTTTCACTTTCGAATAATAGAAGGTCTAGGGGGCATTCCATGAAGTTAGCAAGTAGCACATTTAAGACTAATCGGAGAAAATTCTTTTTCACTCCACGCACAATTAAGCTCTGAAATTTGTTGCCAGAGGATGTGGTTAGGGACATTAGTGTAGCTGGGTTCAAAAAAGGTTTGGATAAGTTCTTGGAGAAGTCCATTAACTGCTATTAATCAAGTTGACTTAGGGAATAGCCACTGCTATTAATTGCATCAGTAGCATGGGATCTGCTTAGTGTTTGGGTAATTGCCAGGTTCTTGTGGCCTGGTTTGGCCACTGTTGGAAACAGGATGCTGGACTTGATGGACCCTTGGTCTGACCCAGCATGGCAATATCTTATGTTCTTAACACTCGCCTGTATACATGGTGACCAGCAGCAATACCCAACTAGTTGGGTTCTACTGATGACTGCGGCAGAAAAACCGTTATAGATGTGGGAATACTTCCTGAGCTCCCATATCTGGTGGTTTTAGGACACGATTGTCCCCAGTTTAAAAACCTGTGGGGTCAGCTAGGGACAAACGAGCCAGGCCAGATGACTTGTCACCGAGAACCCAATGGCACTGGGGTATTCCAGATATCAAGTAAACAAGGTAAAAGAGCTTATTGTGACAAACAAGGAACAGCGGGCACCCTATAGACCTTGAGCGGTTTCCCAAATGGGATGGAGAGGGGAAAACTTAGGTTAAACAGCCCCAGCATAGGGCTAGGATGGAAGAGAGGAATGGCTTTTTTTTTTTTTTTCCTCAGAGTATACCACTAGTAAGGACAAGCCTCAAACTAAGATGTTTGGGCTAAGGGGGAGGTTATGTGAAGGAATATACAGGAGAAAACCCCCCAAACACCTTAAAGAACCAGATCTAGAGATTTGGCCCAGTCCACCTTAAGCCTAAGACAGCAGGGAATCCTGGTCCGGGCAGAGGTACCTGGGAAGGTTTATAATTATCCAGGCCCAGGAGAGAAGGAAGAGAGCGCTGCTGAACTGTAAGTTGTAACACTACGTTTGTGTTGCTGAACTGCGAAGAATAGCAGAGCTGCTTTTGTTTGTTTTCTTGTCACTAATAAGTTTATGCAAGACTTCTGCCAGAGTCCAGCCTGAATCTGTCCTCTGGCATCCCTAACTAAGGCTACTCACGGTGCCACAGGGGGTATCAGCTGGGTCTTGTTGGGCCTGGGGTGGCTCAAAACAATTTGCTGCCTGAAGCAAGGGATGAGATGGCGCTAGACCCCCTCCATGTAGGAGTCTCTTTATAGCCTGGCCCTTCCAATGGAAAGCAGGGGTCAGAGGTATCCGGATAATTTAAGCAGCTAAGGCTACTCGGGGCAAAGAGCTGTCCTAACCTTAGCCAGATAAAGTTAGCCGGCTGCTGTGTATCCAGTACTGTGGCTGCACTATTGAATACACCTCCAAGGTTAGCTGAGCAAGTTTATTCGCCTAAGTTTGCTATCCGGACAGAGACTGAATATGGACCTCTTTAGTGTTTCACACAACTCTGGGGTCCTGGCAGTGCGGGGCCGCAGCTCGGAGCCCGTGGGTTCGTCAGGGCTTGAAAGTGCTGGAGGCTGCACGCTGTGGTACAATTTGTTTGTCACGTCAGCGCGTTGGGTAGAGCTTAGAGAGTGCTTTGTTGGAGATAAGACGGGAAACGATGCGCCCCCTCACTGTAGCACCAACAGCCACCAACTCTACCAAACAGAAAGAGAGAAAAAAAAAAAAAGCTGAGCAGGCACAACCTGTGAGGAGGAGCAGCATCTTCAGTCTTTGACAGCGAGGCTGACCCTGCTTCGAGGGCTAGGCTGACAGCCCCCACAATAACAACACAAGGAAACAGGCTTGCTTCATATTCTTTGAAGGCCGGGAGACCACAGAGGTAATAAATGGTGCAGAGTGGAAGAGGCAAGAAAAACTCCACAAAGATTTTGTTACGCTGGGAGGCAGGGGTTGGTTCCCAGCCCGGGCCTCTCCAGCTGAACTTTCGGGAGAGCCATAGCAAATATGCAAGAAATAGATTTGCATACATCCGGGTCCCCAATGTATGCAGATATTTCTCATGCATATCCATTACAGATACCTTGAATACCTGACCAGTTGGATGTGGCTGCAGGACTGGGATGAGAACCAAGGCTGTCTGGGTAACGTTAGGACAGGGCTTCCAGTGACCCCACAGTCAGTCAAGCTTTTATGAAAATCCACCATGAAATATGCATTAAATTACTTACTATACATTAAAGACTTGGTATGTACAAATGTAACCCATGCATACTGTGAAAACTCAACTGGCTGAAGAGTCACCAGGACAGACAGCCCCGGGGTTGGTCTGTTTCCCATCTAAATCTAGCCTAAGACCCAGGTCATCTACAGTAGATCGCTATCAAGAAACCGGAGCACCCACCCCCAGACCCTGTCAATGCTCTTCTGGCTCCATTTCCTACCACAATCATGGACTGGCATGACAAGAGGGAGCGAGCGGGAGCTATTGGTAAGGGCTCTTCATGGTCCACAGCTGCAGTGATCACTCTCACCCATCCTGGACATACGGCACCTCTTCTACTGACCTGCAGTAAAACCATCAGTTGGGTTGCGGGAAGCCAGTGAGGGAAACGAAAAGAAAGAGGGAGGTCCATAGGGGTCAGATTTGGGTTAAAAGGCAGAGAACCCCACAGTGCATCATCTTGCATCTGAGCCCTCACTGGCATCAATAACCCTTCGCTCCCCTGGCCCTGAGCTGGCATGACGTCCTGCTACCTGGGACTTCCAGCTCAGCCGGAACCAGGGACGGCATCTGGCACCGTCCGTGAGACTTTATTCACAGCCACCTGGGGATTTTCCACGTTTCATACGCCCCCCCCCACATTTAGCATCCCTGGTCTGGTCATTGCATTGACTGTCCTGGACCGGGGGCTGCCTCTGCAGCCATGGGCCCTGAATGCAGCCACCAAGTGACCAGGAGGGAGTCCTGGTCAGCAGACGTGGGACCATTCCCAGTCGCTGAGCTCTTTTTAAGACTGCACCAGATGCATGCCAGCTCTCCTCCTTCTTACGCACTGTTTCTTTCTTTCTTTTCCACTTTCACATGTGAGAAACAAAAAACAGCCCACACGGCTTCTCCTTAATCTACTGAATGCAGTCATAGTGCTGTTGTTTTGCTTTTAATAACTATCATGACTGCACCATGAAGCATTCCTAACACCTGCGATTCAGAAACTGTGCTGTTGGTTTCAAGAAGGAATTAAAAAAAATGTACATCTTCATATCCACAAAAAAAAACAAACACCCAGGCAAAACAAAAACAAGGTGTGGGCGTCTGGCCAGCGTCTGTCTGGAGTCTTGGATTTGCTGGGTGAGAGGGGGTGTGCCCCGGGATGGTTCCTGAGTACCTGCCCCCGCCACAAGACTGGCGAGAGGGATTACAACAGCTCCTCCCCAGCCCCTCTGGTGCAAAGCTTTTGGATCTAATTATTTTTTTTACATTTTTTCCCCCCAGCCGGTTGAATATGAAAATCACCAGGGCCTCCTACTTGCTTACAAATATCTGCAAGCAGCAGGGAGGGTAAGGAGCGCCTAAAGATAGGATAGGCCTCCTGGCTCGGTGACAGCGTCGTCCTGGCCGGAGGCTCCATGTGCGTTCCCCACCTCAGCTTTTCTGCTCCTGGGGATGCTGCAGAGAGAATCTCCGTCATCGCACAACAGTGACACCTAATGGTCAAGCTTGGGGAGCACGTGCACCGGGGTCCAGGGGGCTAGATGGGGATGGGGTAAAAGGGCACTGTGTAATGGGGGACAGAGCCTCGGGGCAGTTGCAGATTTAGCACTATAGCCCAGTGAAGGCTAGTTCCAATGGAGCTGGAAGGAAGCCCCAAATCGCATTAAAACATGGTTTGTCCTATTCCTAAGCACATCTGGGCAGCTCCAGTTCCTGTTTCTGAACTGTAAGAACCTAAGAGGCACCATGCCAGGTCAGACCAGTGGTCCATCGAACCCAGCATCTTGTCTCTTGACAGTGGCCAGTCCGGGTCACATGGGAATGCCTGGCAGATCCCAATAGGAAAGCCAAGAGAAGGAGATGCTGCTAATTCCTACTGGACTTGCCTTCCAGAAACTCACTAGCCTTGACCAAGTTTTCTGGCAACAAATTCCACAGTTCAGTTTCTTTGGGGAATAGATGGTGCTCACTTCCTGCTACCCCGTTCCTCCTCTCCCCAGATCTTGCAAGCCCTAAATTAGCAATCCCCTGCTCCTTAACCTCTCTTTCCCCAACCCCCGTCCCCCTCCCTCAAAAAAAATAAAATGACCTGCATACATCAGCAAGATCTTAACGCTGAGAGACAATGCAGGCAGATCAGGACTGCAGAGGGCTTCTCCTCATGAACTGCTGATGCAGTGCTGCATTGCCTACCCCATCTCAGGCTTTTACCCTCAAATCTTCATGTCCAAGGATCCCCCTGTGCTTAAGTCTAAAGTGAAAAGGACATGCATTGACCGCCTTCCTGTCTGGCTGTATATTCCAGCCAAATCTTTCACGCTCACCTCTCTCATATTTCTCACAAAACAGCTTTGAAAATGATTTGATGTCGGGCTCTAGAAGGAACTCTGGTGCCTGCTCCCAGCCAAGGACTGTCACTGCACTAGATGGGGAAAGTTAGGTAGTGGGTGAGGAGAGAATCTCGGGGTAGTCTATATTTTGTGAGGATCCACTTTAAATATGGCCACCAGCTTCCTCCCGCCTTTGTAGCCACGCCTTTCCCTGACCTCCTCTTTGCCAGACGGTGAGGAGGAGGGGAGAAGCTCAGTTTTGCGAGCGTCCTTTTTCCTGACCTGTGCACAGCTCGTTAATTGAGCGTCCCTTTTCCTAACCTGACCGCCGGCACTATAACATCTTTTTTTTTTTTTAAGTTGTCCTCACTTTTGTTCCTCTGACTTAATATCACCACGATATTAAGTTGGAGGGAGTACAGAAAAGCAGTTATTTTCTGCTTTTCTGTACACTTTTGGGGCTGCTCAGAAATTAAGGCCTGCTCGGAGCAGGCCTTAATTTCTGAGGGTAAAACTGTGCACGTCTGGTGCACAGTTTTTTTTCAGGATTGGGAGAGAATAGCTAATATCCTCATTAACGTGTATTTGCATGTGATGAGCGCTATTAGCTTCGTGGGGGGTTGGATGCAAGTTTTGGACACGCTAATCCCTTTTTATAGTATAAGGGGTTGTGGTCACGCATGTAACCACGGGATAACCAGTGTGCTCGGCTGAGCGCGCACTGTATTGCTTCGGCCTGACAGTGGCCTGAAATTTAAAAAATAATAATAATATGGAAGGTGGGGGTGAACTTCTGAGGGCAAAAATACAGAGAAGCATCCTTTAGGGGGTGAGTAAAAATGATTAAATAATATTTGGGGATTTGCTTGGTCCTTCCCTAATCTTCTAGCTGCAGTGAGGTGGAAAGACAGAGAATTGGGACCAGCAAAACGCAGCCTTCCGGAGCACTGCCTGATCGGATGCTGCGTTTCAACGAGGTTGGTGACCCACCCGCCAGGACTGACCGCACCGCAGCTCGCTTTCTCTGTAGAAATCGTGGAGGGAGGGGGGTTCTTCAATCCATCAGTGACCACCTCGGCAAAAACAAACAAAGGAAAAAACATAAAAATTAGTCCAGCAGAAAACAATTCAAGACAATTTGGGATGAATTAGAGTCAGGACAAGACGGGTTCTGGGACCTTTTCTTACAGGCCTGAAAAAGTTTGTTTCTTTATTTTATGTGATTTTTTTTTTTTTTCTTCATCTTGGACTAAAACGAAAGGAGACCTGTGCTGTGAATAACAGTAACCCAGGGCAGAACAAAAAACGGGCAAGGTGCTACCTTGAGGACCACAGATCTAGGGACCCGATTTCTCCAGCCTCTAAGAAGGGACAGTGCGATGCTGACCTGGACCTATGTCCTTTGCACGCCCTTCTCCTTCTCCCATTGATTTCCCTGCAACCGCCCCGTTCCCCTGTCATTCAGAACTCCCTGCACTCGGTGGATCACACCCAGAACCGGAGCAACCTGCTCAGCAGCCCTGTGAAATGCGCACGGCGATAACCTCGTGAGGAAAACCAATCGGTGCAGGAGCTAAGGAGAGGCTGCTGCGAGCTCTGTACAGAGCCCTCTCCGCTCGGCCCCCCTGCAGTGCTCCAGAAAGGCGAAACCGGCCTGCGGGGTTTAACAGCGGCGGGCCCTGGCTGCTGAGCTTGGTGGGGTCCATCTCGCCTTCCTCTCTGAGTCACTGCCACCTGTACGTGGCCTCGGGCAAGGAGCTGCCAACAGATGCATTTGTGAGCCCTGCCTAACAGGCAAACACCTGCAAGAGAGAGCGTCGGTCTTCCTCCTGCAAGAGAAAGCAGGGGACTGTTTTACTTGGTGTTTTTTTTAATTTATTCTCTGTATGACAGTGTTTTGGAGCTTCTGCTGTCTGTGTGGGGAGGGAAAGAGACGCACGCACACGCACACACACACACACACACACACACTGACCAGGGAGGAAGAATCCAGCTTCCTCCCAAGCTGAATGAAGGCCTTGTCTGCATGTAGATGTGACTTATGGTTTTGTGGTGGAAGTTCCTTCATTGGGTCTTTGTTTTTCTTGTAGCATGGCCTTTCCCGAAACTGTCACCTGAAAAGCCTGTGCCCAGCCGACACCTGGGCACAGGGAGTGTTAGTAAACAGATGCCTGCTTGTTACTGGCTGGAACTGAAACAGCGACTTAACGGCCCCCGAAACAGGACTGGTTACTCCACGGCTCGGCCCTGCTGGCACCTGGTCGCCCGTCTCAAAGGCACGCCAGAAATAACATCTGCAGAACAACATCTAGAGCCTGCACTGAGCCGTACTGTCTCAGTCCCCTTCCCCCCCCCCCCCCCAACCTCAGTTTCCCCCTTTCCATGTGCAGTTATCCTTCCTTTGCAAAGCAATTTACCCCCGTTGTGCCTCCGTCATTGAGTCTCTGTGTGGGGTGAGTCTCGCTGTCTCCCTGTGCCTCCGTCACTGACTCTCCGTGTGATCTGGCATGTCACTATCTCCTTGTGCCTCCATCACTGACTCTCTGTAGGAACTTTGGGGTGAGTCTCGCTGTCTCCCTGTGCCTCCGTCACTGACTCTCCGTGTGATCTGGCATGTCACTATCTCCTTGTGCCTCCATCACTGACTCTCTGTAGGAACTTTGGGGTGAGTCTCGCTGTCTCCCTGTGCCTCCGTCACTGACTGTGAATTTTGGGGTGAGTCTCGCTGTCTCCCTGTGCCTCCGTCACTGACTCTGTGAATTTTGGGGTGAGTCTCGCTGTCTCCCTGTGCCTCCGTCACTGAGTCTCTGTGTGGAGTGAGTCTCGCTGTCTCCCTGTGCCTCCGTCACTGACTCTGTGAATTTTGGGGTGAGTCTCGCTGTCTCCCTCTGTCACTGACTCTCCCGGCAGGCATAGAATAACACAGATAAGAACCAGATCTTTCTTTCAGTTTTCTATCACTTTAGTTCAAAGAGCACTTAAATTCCCCTCCTTAAACCAATACCATCCTCCCCTGCCCCACAGGCCATTCAGCCAGCCCCTCAATCCTGTCCCTCCCACTGCCTTCTGGGTACAATCCCAAGCAGGGTTAAACTCCCTCAGAGCTCTGGCCTCCACCCCATCTACTGCTCGGCTCTCGCAGGCCTTGTCTTCCCCCTTTGGTTCTTACGAGCATTGGATTTAATCCAAAACCTAGGCACCCCCCTATATCTTGCTGCCCAGATGTGTAAAAATCCGAGCAGCCAGTAAAACTAGTGAGGTTGTAGTTCAAAACCCATGGCCACCCTGCGCTGATTAGGGTTGCAACCGTGGCCGCTCCGTGCTGCTTATCTCGGCCTTCTTGGAAGCCGGGCTGCCTCTCTCTGCCCAGTGGCTTGCGTTTTCCCCTCTCGGGTCCTCTAAAGGTCTGTATGACTGATCCAACATTCAAGCCCCCCTCCCCCCCCTCACATCTTCTACCCGCTTACCACCTTGCCCTGTCTCTGCAGCAGACGGGTTTAAATTCTGTCCTGGTTTCAGTTGCCACCACTTCTGTCACTGAGCTATTCCAGGCATCCACCAGCCTCTCAGTAAAAAAAACCCCAAAAACAATTCCTCCTGTTTCCACCCTGCAACTTCACAGCTCCATCAATCCCAAGTTTACCTCTTTGGCATCCCATGGCACCCAAAGATGAGGAGGGGGAGGGGAGGGTCCCTTCCTCCCAAGGAAGCTGCACAGTGAAAGGGGGGCCTTCTCCTTTATGGGGTGATGGGGTGCCCCCCTCGCTAATGCAACTCGGGGGCGGGGGGGTGGCAATCCTACAGCGCTGCAAACGCTGCCAGCCTGCTCCTGCACCTTTCAGGGGAGGGGGGGGGGGGAGGGTCTGCCAAGACCCTGCTGCCACTGGGATAGAGGAGGAGAGGTTTGCCTTTCAGCCTGGCGCCTCTGCTGCCGAGTGGGAAATCCGGTCCCGATCACCACCCTCTCGTCCTTGACTTTCCTTTTCAACGACAAATTTCACCTTCCTGTCAAATATTTTCCTGTCCCTGTCCTGGTCCCCTCTCCCCCTTGGCCTGGCGAGCACATTTCCAGCACCTTTAAAGCTTTTCTTTGCAGGCTCTGCATCGTTTTGGGTTTGTTTTTTCTGTAGGCCTTTTCCGCACCGCTTCCACCCTCTAAAGGTCCCTGTGAAGGTGCGGCCCCCGACCCCACAGACAGCGAGCACAGAGCTCCCGGTGGTGTCTCACCAACGAGACACGAGAAATCGATGGACGCTGCCGGGTGCCCTGTGCCCCAGAGACAGAGGCCGCTGGGCGCCGAGGGCCTGGCTCCTATGTTCTGCACGGGGGCGCGTTTGCCTCCGTTTTCCTGCCGGTGATCCCCCTGATTATCTCACCGAGCACCGCGTTAGCTTTCCCCGTCGTTTTCTGTCACTGACTGGGCTACCCTGATCGATCTCTCTCTTGCTTGACAGTTTCCAGCTCTCGTCCTTCTGGCTGATACTGTGGCTAATGGATTTTTGTGTCACAAATGCAGGATTTTTACGCTCTTTAGCACCCCCTCCTCGTTTTAGAGCCCTTGGCCGTTCTTCCAGTTTTTGGGTTTTTTTTCCCCAGTCTCCTTTCTAATTTTGCTTCCCCATTTCCCACCTCCCATTCCTTGCAGCATATCCAGTCTCTTACAGATGTTTGTGTCCGAACGAGCAAAGCTTTCCCTCTAGAACCTCAGCACCTTGGCTAATAAGGACACTGGGAAAAACTTGTCCCCGTGCTGGCCTGTGGCGATCCCTCTGACGTCCCTCCATGCCACCGCCCGGTGTCTTGTGGGGCTCAAACCGCAAACTGGGCCCTGCCAGCGGAGGAGAACCCATCGTTCACATTTCTCCTCCTGCCAGCTGTTGAGTGTGGGGAGTGGTGGAACGGGCAGGGGTGAGGGGGTGAGGGGGGGGGGGAGGTGAGAGAGGCGCTATCTTAAGATGCGCTCTCTCTGCTGCCTGAGCCGCTGGTGTTGGTTGCAGAGCGCGCGCACATCCCCGGCGTTACGTCCCGATTCCGCCACGCAGGATCTGAGTTTGCAAGAAACAAAAAAATACGTGAGCCTGCCACGTAAACTGAGCAGACTTGAGTTGTAAGGGTCGCGGAGCGGCCACGCGCACCAGTCCACTGGAAGCCTCCCGTGCCCACGTCGCCTTATCAGCGGAGGGCAGCACGAACAGGAGGAACCTTTTAAGACGTGGCAGAAGTGGAGGGAGAGGGGTGGGGTGAGAAGATGCAGCCCTTGGGTCGGCTCTCTCTGCATCCTCGGAGAGAGATGGCCCTTGGTCAGAGAAGGTCCAGCTGTCCGGCAGGCAGGTCGTGAGAATGACTGCTGGGGGCCAGTGTCCCGGAGCAGGAAATGGAACCATCTCGAAGGGGAAGGTCCTGTGACTGCCGGTACCACATCCTTCAAGATGAGCTTGTAAGATTGCAGGCAGCAGGAAACAGCTGTCAGTAGACTCCCAAAACCTGAGGCTGGGAAAATCATCCAGCAGCTGGCCTAATCCACTCACACTCCCGCCCCCCCAGACCCTTACCGAGAGGCATTTTTTATGAGAGTGGGGTTCTTTTAATATCCAGGGACCTATGACGACAGAGAGAGACCCTCCAAGCCCCCCTCAGCTGCCCCTTCACCTTTCTCCTCTAACGCCATTGGCCTCTGTGCTTCTCCCATGCTTTGAGTAAGTCACGTGTTTTACCTCAAGAGCCAGGCGCTGACATCAGCCACCAAGTAGATTCTGGGATCTGAGCATTTGCTGACACGTTCTGAGGCTTGCAACGTAATTAAAATATTTCTGCCGCGCTATCCCACTCTGCGTGTTTGGATCTATTTCTCTTCCTATTATGGGGATTCTTTCGATGAGAATATTGTAAAATTTAGTACTTTTGTTCCTGCTTTAACTAACTTTCAGGCCGATCCAGTGCCGTGCCCTAGCCGCTGCGCATGGCTTAACACACTGTC
Organism: Rhinatrema bivittatum; assembly: GCF_901001135.1. Classification (NCBI taxonomy): domain Eukaryota; kingdom Metazoa; phylum Chordata; class Amphibia; order Gymnophiona; family Rhinatrematidae; genus Rhinatrema; species Rhinatrema bivittatum. The sequence goes on from NC_042625.1 coordinate 86,367,706, forward strand.
GGACGCGCATCCATAACCTCCCCCCGATCCAGCACGGGGATTAGCACGTCCAAAACGCGCGTAGCTAATAGCGCTCATCACATGGAAATTCATTAGCTAATCCTCGCCACCCAATAAGTTTTCCGGGCGGCCCATGCACCCTTGCAACGCGGCGAATTTTACGCCAGCCCAGGGCTGACACAAAGGTGTGCCACACTCAGGGGCACGTTGAAAAAAATAATCCTTTCCGTGATCCCTCGCAATACTAAAAGGAATCAAAGATAAGCAGTATTTATTAAAAAAAAAAAAAAAAAGTCTTTGAAAAAAAGATTCTGGACGTGCAATACACACACAAGATCCACGGTCCCGGCCATGTATCTTGTGCGTGTATATGCGGGTAGCGGGAGAGACGTACGCTCATAGATCCATTTTCCCAACCCGCTTGACAGCCACCTCCTGTGCGCCCAATGCCGAGAAGGCGCTAGGGACACACATTTATCCCTAGCGCTTTCTTTTTAGAGCATGACCCCCCCTCATTTAAATATTTGATCGCGCGCCCAGGACAGGAGGCTGGTTGCGCGTTAGAAAAAGGGGGCGCGCAACACTGAGTGCCCGTTTCCTGCGCACATTTATTAGATCGGCCTGATTTCTGTTGTTATTCTCAGTGAATACATTTTGTGTGGAAAGCAGCTAGTCCCAGGGCTATTTTGGGCTATCTTATTACAGAGCTGTGGAATCTGTTGCCAGAAGACGTGGTCAAGGTGGCTAGCATAGCAGGGTTTACAAGAAGTGTAGAGGAAAAGTCAATAAAACATTATTAGCCAGGTAACATAGTAATGACGGCAGATAAAGACCAAATAGTCCATCCAGTCTGCCCAACAATTTGCTTATGGTAGTAACCCTGCTCTGTGCAGCTTACCCCATGCCTTCTGTTAAGGGCAGAAACTGCCATTCTGTTCAGGTTACCCCCATGTGTTAATGTTACCCTTTCCCTTTCTTCAAGCCTTTAGAGATCCGAAGTGTTTGTCCTATGCCCTTTTGAATTAATTAATTGTTCTTGTCTTCACCATCCCCTCTGGAAGGGCATTCCAGGCATCCACCACCCTTTCCGTGAAGAAAAATTTCCTGACGGTTCTGAGTCATCCCTTCTGGAGTTTGTCAATGGTGCACCGTTAAAACCTTTCAGGTATCTGAAGGCCAGTATCACATCTCCCCTGCACCTCCTCTCCTCCAGGGTATACGTATTCAGATCCTCATAGGTCTTCTGATACAGACCCCACACCATTCTGGTCGCCCTTCTCTGGACTGCCTCCGTCCTCTCTCTGTCCCTTTTGAGGTACGGCAGACTAGAGAAAGCCACTGCTATCCCTGCGCAAAACAAGACATAGATCTACCAATGCCAAAGACAGGTTCGATGGACCTTGGTCTGACTCAGCATGGCATTTCTTGTGTAATACAGAATGCCACGTTTTAGCAGTACACATGGCACAAGGAATTAAACACTGCTCTAGGAAGGACATTTACCCTCAGACTGTAACGTGGGTGCACTGATTGGTGTTACCTGTTGCTGCCTAAGCAACTCAGAGGGTGAGGATAATTTAGACACATTCCTTTTGTTACACGCACACTGAAAAGTCTCCTGCAAGCACACACCTGTGATCCGAGGAATCTGCTCTTTACCTTGATCTTGCCGGTTGTAGACGTGCTTATACAGTCCATGAAATGGACTTTCTGCTCTTTCAACAAAGGAAGGATACAGTCCTGGGAAGCAGACCAGCACAGTTGACCGAAGGTATTTTGACACAATATCTTATGCTCTCACGCCTGGAGGTCCTGCATTAAATTCTTGTATTAAAAGAAAGCATCTCGTGGATACTAGCAGAGCCGGTGAAGGGCTCCTTGACAAATGGGTGCCAGGTCACCAGACCCGGTTCTTTCCAGAGTGAAGTGGCTGAAGCCTGGTGGATCCTGAAATGTGAGGCAAGCATGGATGGCAATATTGCCTCTTTCTTTCTGGAGAACACCCTCTGACCTGGATACAATGAGCAAAAAGGCCCATTATCTGCTTTGTCTACAAGTGCCTGAATAAGCAAGTGCCCGGATACCTTTCCCAACCCACCCACAAGAGATCTCCCTCCCAGTGACTCGTCTCTTCTAGCTTCCGCCAGATTATCCTGCACTAGGCTCCCTCCTTTCAACTGTTATGCACCAAAAATTGGAAAAAGGTAGCACTACCCCTACGGTTCAAGCCTTGCTACCTTACGTTCAGGAATAAAGCTAAGGCACGGCTTTTCAGCCAGGGCTTCCCTGCAGAGATCCCGTTCTAACTCCCTGTACAGCCGATTAAAGACCCTGGATTCCCGGTGCGATTCCAACCATACATTTGAAAACTTTCACTGTAAATGGTCTGAATTGCAATTTTGTCTGTTTTTAAATTGATTGTAATCTGCCCCATCCCCTCCCCTCTTGAGGCAAAAAATCAAAGGTGCAGAAAGAAATTAAAGAAAGAAAGTGCTGGAGTAGGTGGCAACTATGCTGCATCTTTGATGGCAATCATCTAAAAAAATCAGGTTCTGGCAGACTGACACTTCTCTGAAAGACTTTAGACAGTCCTGTGCACAGCCAAGATGGAGGGTCCTGGGTTCAAGTCCTGGTGTGGGTTATCTGCCCCCCAGATTGGCCAGGGCTGGGAGTGCTGTGAACAGAGGAGACAACTTTTCAAAATGATGTGTGTGTGTGGGGGGGAGGGGAGGTTGCTAAAATCAACTGAAATTGCACCTCCCTAAATACAGTGAAGGAGTTTGCTGAATATTAGGAAGGGGGGGGGGGGAGGTCTAACAACCCTGACACCCTCAGAGCTGGCACCCATGGTTGTGGAGACAACTTCCACAGTGCCTGGGGGGCAGAATGGTAACACTTAGATGGTAGTTTGGACAAGTTCCTGGAGGAAAAGTCCAGAAACTCTTATTAACCAAGTAGACTGGAGGAAAGCCACTGCTTATCCCTGAGTGTAAGCAGCCTGGGCTCTGTCTACTGTTTGGGATCCTGCCGGGGACTTGTGACCTGGATTGGCCACAGTTAGAAAGAGAATACTGCGCTTGATGGAGCCTCGGTCTGACCCAGTACGGCAGGTCTTATGTTCCAGTTACCAGACTGAGGGCTCAAGATCGCAGAGTTCTAGAAGGAGCCCTGTTGCATTGCCCCCAGCTCAGGTCCGGCCTAAAGCAAGTTATGTGGAGACAAAAAAATGGGAAAAATCTTTACTTAGCTGTGAGTGACTGACTTGTCATGGTAACACGTCCCAGCCCTGGCTGTGACTGAACTGAAAGAACATAAGAACAGGAGGAAACTGCGAGCCCCCTCCCCAAAATTAAACATCCTAGCTTAATTGCAAATACCTGGAGATGATATTGCTGTCTATGGGTGGGAAGAGGTGACATGTTTGAGGTAGAAAGCACCCCCCCCCCCCCCCCGAGAAGCCCTTCAGCCTATCAGCAGCTTGCTCTTGTGGGAGCTCCGCCCTTCAGGACTATTGTCTTCAGAGGAGTGGTACCAATCTTGCTTGTGTATTAAACTTCAGCAGTTCAATGATTTTATTTTGTGACCTCATTACATTTCACTAAAGCTGATATATATATATATATATCTATATATATATATATATATCAGCTTTAGTGAAATATATATATATATACATATATACACACACACACATACATGAAGCTGCAGAGCTACTTTTTGGCTTTGCGGGATTCAATCAGTCTAGTGCACCACGGCAAGTAGAATACAGTGTGAGTCATCTTCTCATTTTAATATTCAGCTTTCTGCCTCTGCATGAGAGGAGGGAAGTGACAACTAATTCATAACTGCATTCTGTTTGAATATGGGAGAGAAAGACTAATTGGCCCGTTCTGTCTGTCCAACTCTTCCTGTTCACACTGCCAAAGATATATTGCAGTTGCTAGCCATGGAGCGGGCCTGCTTGTTGGTTATCACTCCCTATCCAGGACATCATCTTCCTTTGGACTCCGCACTCCTAGGTAGCTGAGCTTTCAAGATCCTCCATTTAGGTCACTCCCAATCTACCCCCCCAATGTCTAACCACAAAACAATATTCCAGACAGCCACCCACACCAGCCTGGACATTGCCTGAACATCTCGCCTCCTAAGTCCCCGAGGACCTTTCTGAACAGGACCTGCCAGCACGATGGCCGCATAGCTGCCAGGCGGAGCTGGCCTCGGGAGCACCTGCTTTTCCACTAGGTTCTTACTCTGCTTGCAGCCTGCCAGACAGACCTGGCTGTGTTTCCGCTAGGGAATTTAACATTTCATATTACCTAATTTGCCATTCATTCTGGCAGCTCTGGCCCTCATTGAGTCGTTCAAGTGGGGCATTTTTCATCCCTTCAGCATATACTGCTCGGTGGTGCTGAGATCTCTTCGCAATGAAGGATCCTCTGTGCGTATTCCCTGCCTTCTTATTGACCTTTCAACTTATTACCCTCTTCTGCATGCACTTGAGGTATTAAACTGACTCTGTCATTGTCTCTCTCCATCACCTCTTCGCTTTGGTACACATTAAGGTTCACTTTCTCTGGAAGACCTCCATGCTCTCTGTATCCTTCCAGAGGATATTTATAGCCTGTATGTTGTGCTCTGATAAAGAGTCCAATATCAGCAACCAGGACTGTTGTTTCTTCTTAATAATAATAATAATAATTAAGATTGGAAATGAATGAATGATGATCTAACTTTTCCCATTCTCAGGCACAAGCACGAGGTGATCGTGGAAAAGCTTTAGGGAGGTGGGAGCTGTCACTTCTTCAGCTTGGCAGATGTTTGGAGGTTGCTTCTAACAGATGTGCGCACCCTTTTTCTATTTTAGTGCCTGCCAGCAGGGAAAGGGAAACCCTACCTAGCTTTTTATTCTTATCCACGTCGGAAATCTGTTTAAAATATATATAAGCAGATCGGCCTTCTGCCGAAAGCGTCCTTTTAAATGGCCGAGCCGGTCAGCAGGCCAGCCTTTCAGGACTTCTGTTCCCTAGGTAACGCTTGCAGTCCCTTGCCCCGCCCCGGCACTCCGCAGCCACGCAGCGCTGGGAGATTCCCCCCATCTGCTCCCAAGAGGCTCCAAGCTGGCAAGCATCGGTTAACCAGCCTGGCTCCTCCTGTCCCGTCTCAAACGCACCAAACCAGCAATATGGTTATTAACTGCATTCCAGCCTTTTTCCCACAGATTCACAATCAAAGCACCCAAAGCCACTCACGAAGCCTTACCCCTCCTTCTCTCCACTCCCCCCTTTCTCTCGCTCTCTTTTTCCTCCTTCCCCCAAATGGCTGGAGACGCTATTTTTCACTTTGCTCTTTAATCTGTTGTTACAAAATAAAGCCTCTTTTGTTGGTGGAGGGGAGGGTGGGAGGGAGCTGGAGTTGGAGATCCGCTGTGAATGGAGCTGGGGGTCCTGATTGCTAATTATGCATGGTGAATGTCGATAGCCTGATTGTCTGTCCTGCAGCTGCGAGCAGAACAAGGGAGGGGAGGAAGAAAGAGCGAGGCAGACAAGCTGACGCCAGCCCTGTAACTCTCCCACCCATTTCGCGAGCGCCTTTGGTATTGTTTGCAGTGGCCTGGCCCCGGCACCTGGGTTCGGCTTGCAAGCACAGCAGGGACAGTGTCGGAATTCTAGGGGAGAAAAAGAGAGATTTTTTTTTTTTTTTGTGTGTGTAGAGGGGAAAAAAAATCCTGTTGGATTATTGATGTTAACCCTTTGCTTTAGAATGTCTTTTTCTTTTTTTGGCCTTCGTTTAAAGCTGGCTTTTCAGGAGAATTTTTTTTGGCATGGAAAGAGAACTAGAGCTATAATATGATGTTCAGAGATGGTATTTAACTACAGCTGTTGGGATCAAATAGGAAAAAAAAAAACCATCTCTATTGTTTAATTTACATTGATTAAAATAAACTCCAGATTTCTTCTCTATATACAGTTCACTGAATATCTTAGCATATAAAAGAAAACCAAGACAGGGACCTAACTATTCATTTAATAAAAAAAACACTTTAGTGAATTATCTATAGATATTGTAGAATTATGCTATCATATACTGTGGGAAAAAATGACCAAACATTTGCTCCAATAGGTAAACGGCTCCGGATTTATCAGTGAGAGCAGGCCTCCAATTTTTCTGGTTTTTTGTAAAGGCAACAACACATAAGGGAAGACTGGAGCCAGGTCTGCATTGGAGCAGTACCAGAAGGCGCATTTGATCAACCCGTGCCATGTCTGCAACTTCCTATTGAAGGTCGCTTTTGTGAGTAGGTAGCCTTCCCTCCCAAGTGCTATTATGTGCGCAGTCCAATGCATTTCAGAAGGGCTTTGCAGACGTTTTGTCGCACCACACGACTTCCAAAACACCCTTCACATTGTCTTTTGAAGGTTGGCCACCCTAGTTTTCAATGCATGTGGCTAGCCTCCTTTCCCTGTATCTACCCATCATGGCTTGAATACAGGGTGGTCCAATTCTGGGTTGGTTTTCTTTCTTTTTTTTTTTTTTTGGTCATTGTTGGAATGTAAAAGCATGGTCCCTGACAGCAGATGTTGAAGTCCAACCTTTAGGAGCACAGCTGTTAGTGAAGGGGTGGGCTGAAGGATCTGGGAAAAAAACCGACTAATGTCCTTAATCTTTAAAATGGCACCCTAGATAAGTGTTAACAGGCTATAAGAGATCAGTAAGTGCCTGTTTGTGTTTCCCATTGGTCAGCAGCTCTTTCTATGCCATTTACACCAGTAATATCCTGTAACAGACATCTCCCTCCTCTAGTAGTGACCTGCAGTAAAGTCATCCTCCATAGTGACTCAGGCGGTGGTAATCTTACAAGTAAAGAAATAAAGGATACCAGGTCAAAGCCAGGTTTGGTGTGGGTGGCCCTGGTGCCAACGGCAGTAGATTGCTGCAGTTCCATGATGATGAGCTGACAGAAAATCAGCACCGAGTCTACGATTTTTCTAGATGTATCTAGAAATGTGCATGGTGCATTCCTAGAGAAACTATTCGAATGAACAAAATTACAGAGCATATAGAAAGACACAGCCACAGCCAATGTGGATTTACACAAGGGAAGTTTTGCTTACCAAACTGTTGTTTTTTGAAGGGGTTAATGAACATGTGGATAATGGTGAGCCAATGGATATAGTGTATTTGGATTTTCAGATGGCATTTCACAAAGTTCCTCATGAGAAACTCCTGAGGAAATGAAAAAGGAGACAATATCTGCTTGTGGATGGCAAAAGACAGGAAACAAGAGTAGGACTAAATGGTCAGTTTTCTCAACGGAGGAAGATAAATAGTGGTGCACCCCAGGGATCTGCACTGGGAATAGTGCTTTTTAATAAAAATGATCTGGAAAAGGGAATGAGTGAGGTGATTAAATTTGCAGATGACATTTTATTTTTTTAAACAATTTCTACCTTGCACTTTCCACCATTCAAGTATTCCACACTGTAGTTACACAATGTTAGGTTCCATATTAAAAGTCACCACCATGGAAAAGGATCTAGGCATCATCATAAGCAATATGTTGAAATCCTTGCCTCAGCTTGTGGTAGGGGTCAAAAAAGCAAATAGAATATTAGCAATTATTAGGAAATAAATGGAAAATAAAATGGTGCAACCCTATCTAAAGTAATGCATGCAATTCTGGCTACCACATCTCAAAAAAAGATATAGAGGATCTGGAAACGGTACAAAGGAGGGTGACCAAAATGATAAAAGGAATGGACAGTTCCCCTATGAGAAAAAACTAAAGATGTTAAGGCTCTTCAGCTCTTAAGGGGAGATATAATAAAATCATGAGTGGAGTGGAACAGGTAAATGCAAATCAGTTGTTTACTCTTTCAAAACACATAAAGACTAGGAGATACTTCATGAGGTTACTAAGTAGCACACTGAAAAATCATAGAAAATATTTTTCACTCTGCACAATTAAGCTCTGGAATTCATTACTGGAGGATGTGGAAAAGGAAGTTAACATAGCTGGGTTTAAAAAAGGTTTTAACAAGTTCCTAAGGTAAAAGTCCAGAAACCATTATTAACTAGATAGACTTGGGAAACTAAACACTGCTTATGCCTGGGTGTAAGCAGCATGGAATCCATCTACTATTTGGGATCCTGCCAGGGGCTTGTAACCTGGATTGGCCACTGTTGGTTTGATGGATCTTGGTGTGATCCAGTATGGCAGTAACTGCAAAGTGGAACAGTACTGAATCTAAGGAAAGATTTAAAAGATGCTCATTTGGGGCTATAAGTCGAACCATGATGGCCCCTTATTTCATAACATTCCCTCTCTCACACAATATAGGTTTGAAATATTTTTGCTCCTCATTCTATGCTGGCCACCCTTGGGCAAGATAAAGGATGCAAAACAGCTTTCTGGTTACCCAAGAGCTACTGCCGAGTGGAAAGGGAGTAACTATTTATCAAGCCCCTGCTCTGCTCCTCCAATCCCCCATCCAAGCATGCAGGGAAAATACGTTTAAAGATGACAACAAAAGTGGGTCATTATGCTCATGAACATCTTAAGATGCAATGACATTTTCTGAGGAAAGGACCTGCAGGCACTAGTGCGCAGTCGAGCACAGGTCGCGGATTTATGCCCGATATGCTATCTGTGAGCTTGGTTTTGCAAAGTCTCAGCTCGGGGTTAATCCCCTCTTCAATCAGCCTGTGAACCTGACAGAAATAATAAACAGCTTCTTTTTCTGCCGCCATGTTTGCATTCCAGGTTACTAGTTCGGGTTCCCCGGTGACAGGGTAACTCAGACAAGCTGGGCCCAGATTAAACACCAGAGAGGATCCCTTCCCCCTGCACTGTTGAATATAAGGGGGTTGGAATGAATAAAAGGAACTGAAAACAAGAAAAGTTTATTTTCTACCCCCCCCCCCCCCACCCGGCAGTATTTACACTGGGACAGGTGAGGAGAGGTCAGGAGGTGCAGGAGAGCCGTGGGGTTTCAGGTATACCGTTCTTGATCTGTACTGAGACCTCTTATCTCCCTGTTTGTTTGCTTTTGGTGGCATCAGCATGTTATTTAATGAACTCAAACTAAAGTGCAATGTCCCTGATTGATGGTGCGAAGGATTTGGGTGGAAAGAGAGAGGTACAACGTGGAACATGGACCGTTTGCTACTGCAATAATGGTCTTTCTCTCTGCCGCCCACAGTGAGGAGGACCTTGAGTTATGAAGAATGTTATGATGGGATAAGCGCTTTCAGAATGACATAAAAGGGCATTTTGAGTCAGGATGGTGATCGGGGGTCTTCAGATGTAGCACAAAAAAACAGCAAAGTAGTTGTGAACACGCCTTTGCTAGGCTACAGATGATGGCTGTTGGTACAGGTAAGGTCCCTGACTGTTCTGTACAAAATGTGTTTGTTCGCTTAGCAAGACCAGAGTCGTTACAGGTGGAATACAAATGTTTTAAATAAATCATTAAATGTAAATTTATTAGAACCAAAGTTTGTTATACAGGGGGAAGGCCAAGCATTGCTATAAGAGGATCCACTGCCAAACTGAGTTATCTTTCTTGACCTGTGAGCCTGGGCTGTTGGGTCAAACTGTACACGTTCGTAATAATTTTAGCATCATATGGTTTGAATCAAAATCCTTTCCGCCATCAGAGATGTCCAATGACTTGGTTCCCCTTCCCATCTGCCTTTTTGCCCTCTCTGTTCTAGGGGCTGCAGGGGAAGCAGTCTTGGAGGTCTCATGATCCTTGGTTAAACTGTCAAAATAATTATGTGGTAGGGGAGGAGAGAAAGGGTTAGGAGGGGTAGAGTGTACCACAGATGACCACTTATGCACATAAGAAGTGATTCTTGAAATTACAAATACTCAGGCTGATACAGTAAAGCGCGGCTGCGGTTGCCCGTTTTTTAACCCGCTTTGGACGCATGTTTTGAGCGCATATGACGGACCCACGATTCAGTATCTGCTTTTACGCGTCCTTGGCGCTTGCCGAAAAAGACGCGTATCCATTTCCGCCCGCTGCATGTATAGGATATGTTAATGATCGGATTAGCTATTCCCTCCGATACAGTAACGTGCGCCCAAATTATCATGTTTTTAACCAGCTTATTTACCGCGTCTTTAACCTCAATATTTACCGCCTACCCTGTCCCTGGCGTTAGTGTGGTGTTCAGTCAGCTTTGGACCGGACAGCGTCATGGACAACATGCATATATTGGCTCTGGCGATCTTTTTCATTCGGTTGAGAAGCAGAATGAGAAATGCTCGAAATGCTCAGCAAGGTAAGGCAGATTGGAGAGGCCAACAGGGTAGCCCAGCCGCAAGGAGAACCCAGACAACCGGAGAACCCAGCAGCAAGACCGGAGGAGGGATGTGTTCAACGGTACCATCCATTTCTGGGCGTCTCTGAGGCTCCGGACATGGACGCCTCTACGGATGCCGGACAGATGGGAGCCGCGCCAGGCCTTCCTCTGGCGTCTGCTAGGCATCCTGAGGCTCCGGGGGTCCAGCGGAGACATGGATGCCTCTACGGATGCCTTCCAGCATCTGCTAGGCATCCTGAGGCTCTGGGGGTCCAGCGGAGACATGGACGCCTTCCGGCATCTGCTAGGCGTCCAACAGAGACATGAACGCCTATACGGATGCTTTCCTCCTGCTTCTAGAATTAGGCATCCCTGAAGCTGCCGATTGTAGTAAGCGCTTAAATAAGAATGCATAGCTCATTTATGAATAGTAAAAGCTTAGCTAAGAATGCATAGCTCATTTAAGAATACAAACTTGAGAATCCACAGTGTTGCAGATCATGGACGCCCAGATAGAGGCGGGAATGTAGATGAACGGAAGCCGTGACCTTGGACGTCTGGCCGGGCGCTCAAGGCAGCGGCCATGGACGTTGGAAGGAGTGGGGCATCCGATCATGGACGCCTGGATAGAGGCGGGAAGGTCCATGAACGGAAGCCCCAACCTTGGACGTCCGGCCAGGCGCCCGGACTTGGAAGGTTGGGGGTGGCCTCCGAAAAAGATGACGTCCGGATGCTCAGGGCAGTGGCCCTGGTGTCCATGCAGGGTCTGTAGAAAAGAACCATCCACTTCCCTGGTGGAATGACATTTGAAATGACAGGTACCAGCGCACCATGGATACTGTATAGGCGCTGTATACCGCTCTATACAGTAAAATGGATTGCGAACGCCTACCGCTTCATAGGCGTGCTTTGGATGCTCGTTTGCCGCCGCTTGGATTTGCTTCTAATTTGAATTCTGAATCGAGCGGCTTGTGAACCAAAATGTGCACGCGTCAAACGCGTGGGCGCCCGGCACTGCTGCACTTTTTCTTACGCGTCTGTACTGTATCGGCCTGACTGTTGGGTAGGGAACAGTTTATACAGTTGGAAGTAAGGCCAAAATAATTGTAATGTAAGAAGGCTCATCAATCAGTAAAAATATTGCTATCAGTAATTTTTTATGCCTTATCATAGGCTTAGGGATAACTGCATGGAATGGCAGTTACTACCCTTAACAAAAACAAGGTGGTAACCTGCACGGAGCAGCAGTTACTACCATAAGAAACTTCCCGGGGAGACTAGATGCACCATTTGGTCCTTTACTACCGACATAAGTATGTTGCTATATGTTAAATAAAAGTTTCAGTACCTCACAATGTTTATTTCTTACGTTAAAACTGTGCTGCCTTATCCTAGTTAGTACGTGATATGTTAGCATTATCCAGTAAGGGGTTACTGCACTCTTAATTTGTGATGGGTTAATCTCCATTGCTCTATTCAAAAAGGATTTCTCCTTTGTGCAAAAAAAAATAAACCCCAAAAATCCCAAACCAGCTTGGAGGCCGAGGCCCAGTACAAGTTCTATATTTTAAGTACGTAGAAATGAAGAGTATCCAATGTGGAATATGTCAGCAGATAAATAACCCACCAGGCCCATCTAAACTTCCAGATTCCATTTTCTACTGCAATACAACAGATCTTACTTCATCTCAGGAGTTACCCTCCAAGGATCCTAGTCTAAGCTTTATCACATTCTTTCCTGAATTCCGATACTGAGGGTCCCTTCCATGCAGCCACCACTATTTTGTGCAAACAAATGTTTTATTTTATGTTATTTAAGTTGCCAGCTATACCTTTTTTATTGTGTGAAAATGTACATTTGTAATTAGCTTAGAAGAAAATCAGGTCAGTGCAGTGTGGCCTAAGGGTACCCAGTCCAGATAGTAATTCTCCAAAACTACTCAAAAAAAGTATCATTGGCCACTTGTTTCGACTTTTATTTCTACATTATCTAAGTGGTCTAATTCTGTAACCACATTCATTTACTATGTAAGCAAGAAAAGCTCCTATGTTGACCTTATGGGACCACCCAAAACGATTGCTCCCCATTTTTCCTATCATAAAAACTTAATCCGTATTTGTCGCCTGGACATATGGCCACCCCGTCAAAAGTCGCATGCGTACATGCAGTGTTTAATACCAATACAGCGTTTTACAACATTATCCGTCATTAATACATCCTTTGCATGCAGTAAACAAACGGATTCTGGACGTCGGACTAGTGTGTGATAATTGAGTTTATGGAAAGAAACCGCCCAGAAAAGCCGAATGCATTTTTATAGCGCTACCACATTGTGCTGAAAAAGGAAATCCACTCATGCAAAACCAGTTATCACTTTCCCAGCATCTGCAGCTCGCGAGGGCCCAGAGATTCTCTCCATCCCCGGCGAGGCCACGCCCTGCTGAACGCTTCCGCTCCGCCCCCTCCGGCTTCCTATTGGCTGGGGCCGGGTTCCAGCGCCGTGGCCATGGCGGTAGGGAGGTTGCCATGGACACGCGTCCCCGTGTGAATGCATGACGTCGCAGGGCTGGCGCCAGGCTGTCTGGAGCTGCGAGTTAGATCAACACAGCTGGAGGGACGGCGCTGCACAGCTGGGAAAGGGAGCAGATTCCTCAACAAAAAATAGGATTGTGAGAAAAGTTCTTAAACAAAACAGGGCAAACAAAAGCCTTTAATGACATCCTTTCATAAAAATAAAAAATGCAAAAAAAAAAAATCCCTGGTAAAACAGCAAAAGCGGGAACAGCATTTTAGGAGATATTTGGTGTCAAGCTGCCTGCAAAAACAGCCAAGTACAAGTCCTTACAGTTCAAAAAATATTTCAGACATATGTTACAGAACAATTGCCCAAGTGTATAAAACAAAGTTAAAAAACTAACCCATGTAAAAAAAAACCTGTAGAAATCGAGATGGGGGCACTTCGTTGCGCAAGTTGGTTAAAAAAGCGTCAATGCAGCTTTTGCTTTTGTTGTCTATTTTAAGTTAGACGAATCAAACGTGTTGTTTGGGCAATGATTTTGTGTTTTGTTTACACGTGTTTTGCTGTGTAGCTATTCAGCTGTATTTAAAAAGTAACATTATTGACCAGGGTTTGTTTTTTTTTAATTATTATGAAACTTTATTGTAATTTTTCTTTCGACATTTATGTATTTTCAAAAGCAATTTTCTCCCTTGAGTCTGATTCATCTGTCTTAGAAAGGTAGTTTCACATTTCGCAACGCTTTTCTTTATCGTTATACTAAACTATGAATCTTGTCAATAAAGGCAAAACGTAGGATTTTTTTTTTCCTTATAAAAAAAAAATCATCTGGAACTCCTAAAGATCTGGAGTAAATTTGACTTGCGGACTTGAGGCATAATTTACTGCAGCTGCACCCTCCCCATCGAAATCGTAGCTAACAGATAGTAGTTATGGAAAGAAAAAAAAAGGAAAATGAATTTGTGCAAAGAATAATAAAGAAATGAAATGGGCAGAGAAAGTATATATCAGTCTATATATAGTCTTGTACCAGCAGTTCTTGCATGCATACCCTCAGAATTAGGGATTTATGCTTTGCTATGTTGAAAGGTGTTTAAAACCACGATAAAATTTACAGTAAAATCTATTTTCTGACTCCTGGACATGTTTTCATAATCGCAATGAGGGACCCAAATCTGTTTTCTCCATTGTAACCTCAAGCAGCCTAGTGTAATTAATTGTATTTTTCCCTTTCTGGTCACCAGATAATTCCTGACGCCATGAAGTCTGGAGGTCATATGAGCAGCAAATTGAGGAACAAGGCGGCACTAATTCCTTACAAGATCTCCCTGCAAAAAAAAAACCCAACCTTTTTTCCCCCTCTAAAATTCCTTTACTCGCTTGTTTGGGGATTTATGGCTGCATGGATCGTGGAGTAAGAAAGGGTAAGAAAAGAAGGCTGGAAGTGAGCGGGGCGGAATTTGAAGATTTTGTATTTTTTTGCAATAGCTCAAAACTTTTTTTTTTTTTTTTGCATTATTATGGGGAGGGAAAGGAGACACATTTTCAGTACAAGCGGTTTTATAATTGAATAGGGGAAAAGTGAAGTTGCTGGCTGTCCCCGCCCCGTGCGTAGCCTGAGCTTCCTCATTCCTTGGATCAGCGCTGCTATTTGGTGTCAGCTCAAGCCAATGAAACGCTCTTGTTGCTGGTGGGGCTTTTTTTTTTTTGTACCATTTAATCAGCTTGTAAATGCGCAATCCAACATTTCCCCTGAATGTCGGGGGGGGGGGGGGTGGAGAAAATACTGGAGGACTTTTACCTTGGGGTTTTTTTTTTCCCTTACTCTGCTGCGTGGTTGAGCTATTTGCATGACGGGAGGCGTGGCCAGGCAGATGCACTGCTATATATAGAAGGAAGCGCAGAGCAAATTGCAAAGGGCTGTGGGGAAGTGTGCAGCAGGTCAGTCGGTGGGGGTCTTGCTGGAGGCAAATTAAAAGGGGGTGGAAAAAAAAAAAATAATAGGCACCTGAGTGTATCAACTCCGTGCTGTGTTGCTAAAGCTTTAGGTCGCCGTTGGCCACTCCGACCCGCCATGAAGGCCATCAGCCCGGTGCGATCCGTCAGGAGCTGCTACGAGGCGGTGTGCTGCCTCTCGGACCAGAGCCTGGCCATAGCCCGCGGCGGCGGCGGCAGCAACAAGAGCCCGGCCCTGGAGGAGCCCATGAGCCTCCTGTACGACATGAACGGCTGCTACTCCAAGCTGAAGGAGCTGGTGCCGGGCATCCCCCAGGGCAGCAAGCTGAGCCAGGTGGAGATCCTGCAGCACGTCATCGACTACATCTTCGACCTGCAGATCGTGCTGGACCAGCAGCCCAAGGAGCAGAGCTCGGAGGCGGCGGTGCTCACCCTCAAGGTAATCCCCCCCCCCCGGATTTTTCCGTAATTACCTTGCATAGACCGGAATGGGGGAAGAAACGTAGGTTAGACTGGCCACATCTTAACTTGTGCTGGGGCTATAACGAATACACTTGGCTTGTATGCGGGGAGGGGATGGCACCGAAATGTCACTGCGGTGCTGGTGGCTGACATTGTGTTTTTTTTCTCTCTATGGCTTGACAGGCAGGTGAATTCTCTTCTGGACTCTCCTCGGACGAGAGGACTTTGTGCCACTAACGCAGATGCCATTTAGTCAGCGAGGTAAGAGCCTGCCCCTGCCCGGTTTCTCCTTCCTGGTGGAGTGGGAAAGCGGTGTTGGGGTGGTTTTTTGACAGACGCTGTAAACGAGCGGGCGCTAGATCCGGGGCGCCCTGACCCGCTCTCCAGCCTTTGCATGACTGTAACGCTTCTCTGGCGCAAGATCTTGTTTCTTTTCTCCTGAAATGGGATCGTCATTGTCCCAAACGCTGGCTTTTAATAGCCAGGCGTAGCTAAGCCCCTGCAGCTGGTAAAACAGACCTCCCTATGTATATCTTTCTCTCTCGTAATGCCTCCCTCCTAGTTTCAACACCGAAGTGGATTCGAGGGTTGGCCCTCCCCTCCGCTCCCCTCTTAATGCTTTCCGTCAGGAAGGCGCCACTAAACATTTGTTCCTCCTCCCTAATCTGTGTAATTTTAGATCCATCTGCAAAGAGTTAGGACTCTGGGCTGCTTTTTTTTTTTTTTTTTCTCCCTAGTGCCAATTAGCAAACGCCGTGCCTGAGTGTCGAGCTCTCGATTTCCTTATCAACTGGAAATAAGTCGAGGTTTCCTCTCTGGCGCCAGGCTGTCTGCAGAGCTACCTCTGATCTGCTGGGAAATTGACAGGTCGCTGTTTTGTTTTGTTTTTTCTTCTCTTCTCCACCCCCCACCCTCCTCCCCATTCAGGCTGCAGGTGTGGGATCACAACACTTGGCTTGTTCCAAGGGGAAGAAAAAACAGAAAGAAGAACCTTGGCGTGGATCAGACTTTAACCCCTGCACCCCCTCCCAACGGCAGGCAGGGCTGGACAGCAAGACAGTTTCTTATTTTTTTAAATCTAATCTCCAGGATAGAGATTGTTAAAGTGAAAAAAAACTGCTGATCGCCTCAACAAGATGTTCTGGAAGGGCTACCTGACTTAAAACTGTATTTTCAGCTTGTTAAGCTTTTTTATTTTTTTATTTTATATATTTTGCGTTTTTTTTTTTTTTTTTTTTTATAAATTTGTTTTACAAGATGGACAAGCTTTTCTCCTCATCCCCCCACCCCTTGGATTGTAGACTTTGTTGGAGTTTTCTAAGAACTACTTTTGCACGAGAACAAGTGAAGCTGGGACTCGTTTTTCCTTCTCTCAAAAACATATATCTATATTTTTTACTGCACCGTCGACCCCAAAGTATCTTTGCAAAGGTTTTATCGTGCATCTCTCCGCCCTCGCTTCTGGCGGAAGCGGCAGAAGATAAAATGCTAATTTTTTTTTGTTTTGTTTTAACGTTGGTGCAGATCTGTATATTTTGTAGCTATAATGTCAGAGCCTTGGAGCGTAACTTCCAAGAATTAAAGTTTAAAAAAACAAAAAACCCCGCCAGTTTGGGGCGTTGAGCCTCGTTTTATTGCCGATCTCTATAATAGAGTAACATTTTGTACCTTTATTGCAGGGGTGTGAATTTCTGCAAACATGCGTTGTACTGCTTACTGAAAACTTTTTATAAAAGTTTAAATTTTATATGTAATAAAGAATTGATTTTGAGTTTTTTTTTCATTTACAAATGCGTCTTATTGATCGGGTCTGCTTTATCATGCCCGATGCTATTGTGCTCGTGGTGTTAAGGAGTGGGGGCAGAAGGTCTAAAAAAAAAAGTCAAGCGTTCTTGGAGCGGGAATCCTGTTTGGATCCTCAAAGCTCCTGCTGGACAGTGGCCCTGAGCTATATCTAACTATTTATCCTTAAACTAGTGTCCACGGATGTGATTCTTGGAAGGAGGTATTTTGTGTTTATACTTTAAAAAACTACAATGATAAAATCATGGATTTTTTTTTTAATGTTTAATTTAATCTGCACGATTGTTGTGAGTTGTAATAGTGCGCACTAACGTTAGGTTTTCTTAGCATATACAAAAGGGGGAGTGGGAACGAAAGTTTTTGTGCTGAATTCCTCCTCTATTGGCTGCTAGCCACAAACTGAAGAGCCAGAGTGCATCTGCTAGTTTATCTGCTTATTTGTAGAACTTCTGTCTCTATTTTTATAACTCAGCAGGAGCTGCTGTTTTGGGACTAGCGGTGAGTTTTCAAAAGACTTTTTAAAATTTCGAGCATGAGTGTAGAGGGGAAGATCGGTGTGTGGCTCTTTAGTAAAGTGGAAGGATGTGGGGCTAGGGCTGCTTTCTGGGAGGGATTTCTCATCTTTAATAGCCGAGGACGTGGTAAACCACACATGTACCAGGCCTAACCAGTGTGCGGGGCTTGGGCCCAGGCCTCGGACGCCTTCCTCCGCCACCTCTGGCCCTAGCCTGAATAGGCTGCATTAGTACAAGAGTTAAAAGTAGAGACGTGGGCCTTGGCCTACCTGCACCCCGCAACTGAATGAAGCTCAGCAGGTTTTATGGGCAGGGAAGGGCGGAGTCAACTCATCCCCTTTTTTTTTTTTTTATTTGTCCTTCAAAGCCTGTTGTGCTGACTTGTAAAATTCTGTCCTTTGAAAACCCCGTTAACACTGGCCCAAAAGCTGGCTGGTTCTGCAAGTCTGAGGGACAGTACCTAAATAAAAAGTCATTTATGGCTTGTAATATGGAGACTGATTTTCTGTCATAGGCGCTGCAGGAGGTTAAAGCTGTACCTGGGACAGAACCTAATACCTTTCTCTGGGCCTATCACATCCAAAGCTGCAGAGAAATTATAAAAGCTTACATGGGACCAAGCCTGAGAGGGTGACATCCTTACTGAGGCTAAAGGTCTGCAGAGTTTAGGCTCTGCTTCAAGACAGGAGCATTGATCTCTGAAACTCGTATGCAGTAAAATATTTTGGAATAATCTAATGAAAGGTGTTATATCCTGGAAAGGATTTATTTTCTCTCACAGGTGAAAAAATTAGTTCTAGGTGATAACCCTTTTTGGGATGACCCTAACCAAAAGAGCAAACCCAATATCTAGGTTCTCCCAGAAACTTGTTAGATATTCGCCAACCACACTGCTTCACTGGAAAAGTTACCGAACATTTTGTGAAGGGAAGCAGTAATGTAGGCACAGCACAAAAAAAAAAGTATTTGGGTCTGGGAAGGAATTTCTTTTCCTCCTATGGATGCCCCACTGCCTTTTTCCTTCCCCTGTAAGTTTTATGCACCTCTGGTAACGCTAGGCTTCTCTGACTTCTAATGGGAACCTCAGAACATCGATGCAGGAACAGCGTAGGAGGTCAGGTTGGGGGTTGATTTAAGGGATTGGTTTTTATCATTTTGGTGTTTTACACATTTGTAGCCTCACTGATGTCACAGGAAGAAGCCAAAAAAAAATAAAAAAATCCCAACAGCTCCAAAACAATAGGTCTTATTTCCAAGGGTTGCTAATTTTAACATTTTTTTTTGCTGTACATTGAAGAGCTGCAGAAAGCTAGGTTGCTGCAATAGGATCAGATCTGAGTCTTCTGCAGCTATGGACATTCTAATTGAGACATTTCAAAATAAAATGGACCTGTTTGTAGGAGATGGAAATAGAAGTGGGGTACAAAGTGTGGGTGTCCCTGACGGTAGGAGAATGAATACAATGCATGAATGTCATAGCTACAGTGCAACTCTTCCTTACCTGAGACTGGAAAACCTGTTTTAATATGCTTCCAGTCGTGGTTGCAAGCAATTGACGACTGTGGTATTGACACAGAATTCTTGGGAAACAAACTTTTACTTCCTGGAAATCAGATGGAATTCCTGGATTTCTAGACCTGGCTCTTTTCTGTGACCCTGGGCAGGTCACTTTGCCCTCTTCAGGTGATAATGTTATTCCATTCCATTGTGCCCATGACAGTGCACCTGGGAGCTGGCTGCACGCATAGAAATGCTGTAAGTGCATAATCCCAGGCACAGGGCAGATTCTGGTCATGCGGCTGCACTTGTGCATCAAAAAACACAAATTCTTTGGCATGAGGGGATAGTGGCTCACTTGGTGCTTACATGGTCCCTGGTGTACATGTGATTTATGTGCCATCACCATCACTTTATTTATTCTGGATTTGAGTCAGTATCCAGTAACTGCCCCAATCCGTCCTCTTACTATTATTTAGGGCTGGGCTGTGTACTATTTTAGATTGTGCACAAATGAGAAAACCTAAAGGTTTAATTCCCTCACTGTGACCTTGAGTAAGTCACTTAACCAGTCCAAGATCATACTTAACACACATGGATGTAGCCATGTCCTTTATCTAGACTATCCCATAAATAATATTAGTGTCCTCTTACACTAATGCACTTTTCAGCTACAGCACGTCCAATACAAACCACAGAGCCACCTCCAGGATATACTCTTCACAGCACATGTATAGCACCTGATCTGTGTGGATGTTTTCAAATGAAATATAGGAGAAGGAGCAAGGCCTTTAGTATCACGCAGTCACAGGCAGTCAGATCATGTGATTTGCTCCCAGATAACACCACAGAGAGAGAGGGAGCTGAAGTTTCTTTACCTCACAGAAATTTTCTCTGATTTACACTTCTGAGCTATAGCTGGTAGACCACACAAGCCTCTGCTTGCTCCATCCTGGGCTGGGACCATCTTCCAAATCATTAAACCAAAAGGAAAGGAAGGTGACAAGAAGGGTAGGGAGTCCTTTTCAAACAGGCCAATACAATAAAGAAACGCGGTAAATGGGCGCGCAGTGTTGAATGCCCGCTTTCCTAACGCGCTCACAGCCACCTCTCCTGGGCACGTGCTACAATATTTAAATGAGGGGGGGGGGGGGGGGGGGTCGTGCTAAAAAGGCAGCGGACGCCCAGGAGAGGTGGCTGTTAGCTGGTTAGGAAAACGGACGCTCAATTTTACGAGCATCCCTTTTCCTAACCTGTGTACAACCCTTTTCCTAACCTGACTGCTGGCACTTTTTATTTTTTTTAACTTTTGGTTCCTCCGACTTAATATTGCCACGATATTAAGTTGTAGGATGTATAGAAAAGCAGTATTTTCTGTACACGCTAAACCCCTTATGGTATAAGGGGTTGTGGACATGCATCCAAAACATGCGTCTAACCACGGATTAAACATTACTCCCAGCTGAGCGCGCTGTATTGTATCGGCCTGAAAGTGGGGTGGCCCTCGGCTAACTTCCAGTTGTGATATTTTCCAAAGCTGTTTTATTTTCCATGGAAGGAAACGGTCCCAGCAAGAGCATGTGGCTTTCATGCTGCACTAGGATTTGTCTCTGGAAACGTTCACTGCCTGTTTAAATGTGTGTGTGTGTGTGTGTGTGTGTGTGTGTGTTAGGTGCACCTTGCAGAGGCAGTGTGCAAGCAGGGAAGGAGCTCTGGGTCAGTGGTGCCTTTAAGCAGATAGTGCAGGAATCGGTCCATCTGTGCAAAGAACACTCAGGCACAATCCTTTAAGAATGATGCCTCAGATCAGATAAAAAGACCCATTGGGTATATATATATATAAATTAGATCTAAGTACATCATTAGTTAGCAACAGAACAGTGGTACCAGCATGCCTTGCCTCACGGTAGGGCATTCTGACCATGGACTGCTCTCTTGTAGTACAAAATGCCAGCCCATGGCCAGTAAAGGTTGGATCCAGAAGGATGACCAGTTGGCTTTATAATCCTGGTGGACCACAAAAGGTCACTGTTTATTTTGTTTGTTTTGTCCCACAGCAAAAGTCCAAAGTGTGTCACTGGAGCTTCATTTTTGCCATGTACACACTTGCTCGAAAAATGGTATTTGAAAGCTTTCCACCTTAGCTAGCAACTCCAGCCTGAATAGTTGGAATTCTTATTGTAGACAGAGGGGGTCCCTCAGAACATGGGCCAGTCACACAGTCTCAAGTGCTAGGGCTCTTGCATTCATCTTGGAGACTTGGCCTTTATCGCTCTTGCACGCTCCTTCAGTAAGTCACCTGGAAGGACCATTTCCAACATTATTCTTGTAAGATGTTTCTGTTGATTTGATGGCTCTGCCAGAAGGAAAGTCAGTAGAGGGGCACAACACATGTGAAAGGTAATACAAATCATACTGGTGATATAGGACATCTGTTCCCTATACATCTAAGTAGGTCAAAAGGATGACAGTAAGGTAGGGTGGGGTGGGATAGTGAGGGGCACTGGTAGACCATTCTCAAGGGGGCATAGATCAGGGAGCGAGGATCCCATTTCACGATGCGTGAGATGGGAGAGAGTCCTGTGGAAACAAACTGATCCAGTACATGCATTGTATGCAGATGTGATGATTGGTCTGATGCTGGTTCTTTAACATAGTGACCACTGACCATACCCTCTTCAACAAGTTGTCTGCTCTCTAGACATCTTATAGGCTAAATATGTCCGAAGTCTGTGGCCATTTCATATAATGCCTTTGGGACTTTTATTCTGGCAACAAAATATATTAGATGTGTCAGGCCTGGTTCTGAAAGTAGGAAAGATGGTGATTGTCTTCTTGTAAGGTCATCATCTTCAAGACAAGGATAAGAAGGCAGGTTTGAATCAGGGTAAAAAAAAAGACATGAACCTAACCGACTAAAACGTAAGGGATCTCCTACTAGCCCAGCCTGGGAAAGAGTCCCTCGCCACAGAATTCTGGCCTTGGCTTTTGTAGTGTGAGGACAGAATATTGAAATTCAGAGATCTCTAATTGGAAAAATAAGTTTGGGGCATTGGCGGGACTGCCTGGAAGTCTCACCCGAACTCTGTGTTTCTAGGTACGCCGGAAGAATGGAAGAAGGCTGGCAAAAAAAAAAAAAGTATCCATTCCTGAGCCACACTTCCATGTGCCACGCTGGGGACTCTTACTGTGAAAAGCCTCCTCACCTTTAGCCACAGAAGGCTAATTCCATCAGCTAGCGCTTGCTGTGACTAAGACAGGCTCTGCCCTGTTCACCTGTCTTGAGCAGACACTATTTTTAAGACCGATCTGTGAACAAGGACTCTCCCCCCCCCCCCCCCCCCCCCCCCCAAACATTTCCTCTCGGGAGGTTTTCAACCGTGGCTAATGGGGAGGAAGGCAAGAAAGTGCTGTTTGTGAACTGCTGACTTTTCTTGAGCACCTGGGTAACCAAAGCTAGGTCAACAGTGACTGATCAGAAATTTGAAGGGAGACAGGAAGGGTAAATACTATGGTTTGTGTGCTTGTGTTGGGTTGGGGGTGGCAGAGGGCCTGCTCCACTCTAATACCTGCTACAAGGAGCACGAGCACGTTACAGCAGTGACTCCGTAGGCTGTGTTTTTCGCTGGGCCCTGGAGTGATTCTTTTTACAGCTTTCAACTGGACCGACATAATAATCAGCCTCCAAAAAAAATGATTATGCTCCCGATTGCTCCAGTCCACCGAGGTGCACCTTTGAAGACAGGCCCTTTGGTGGTCTTGAATCCTCAGGGCCATCACTCATTTTCTGATAAATTCTCTTGGTGGTCCAATGTAAGGTTGCCACAGCCCGCAATGGATCTGGATCCCATCTTTAAACATCATTTTTACTTCCAATATGTAGTCCCATAGAACCTCACTAGACAAACCCCTCCACTCCACGCTTGTATTTCAACACCTATGACATTATGGTTAAGGAATAGGGATGATGAGATACTTTGTAATTTGGGTCCCATCTCCACCCCCCCCCCCCCCCAATATAAACAAATATGTTCCTCGTTAACTCCAATGAAGTTAGCTGGTTAAGGAGCAGCAGCCTTCTCGAGGCAGTGCCCTGGCACCTTAAACAGATTCCCTCCTTTCAGCTGTAAGACCTGCCCCGCTGTGATCACTTCAAAGTGTTACCTCTGTACAGACCCTTACACCCCCTTCCAAACCCTGAGCTCCTTGGATACCTCTGCCCAAACCCAACAGCTGGGGAGGGACTGAACAGATGCCACAGACATTCAGGAGGGGAGCAGGGACATCACCTCGTGGCACGTGGTGGGGAACATGGCACACGGGTCCACGGGTAACATAAATATCCCAGGGGGGGGAGCCAGTGACCCGCTCTTACTCTTTGTCTCTCTTCCTTACAAGCTATTTCTGTCATATACCACACCTCTCTGACACATCCTTGTAAGGCTTCCTGCTTAAAGTTTCCAGGTCGAAGGTCAAGCAATCCAAGATAAAATAAGGGGAAAAGGGGATGCCTTAATGGCATTGGAATGAGGTCACCATTTTTAAATCGTTGTTAGTGGCCATCAGACATTCATCACCACGGATTTGATGTTAGATTTAGTTATTCACCTTTTCCAAATCCGAGCTCAAGGCGAGGTACAATTGAGGTGAAGTAGTTATCGAAACAGAAGTGGTCTGGGATTTTTTTTTTTGGTTGAATAGTTCTGCGATGTCGTCACAGCAGAATCCTTGCCAGATGAGTCTCTTCTTCAGCCAATCATTAAGCAATCTGAAGCTAGGGTGCAATTACAGTTATACCTCACTGTCCCTACCTCATTGTATTCCCTTTCCATACAGCTGTTATAGAAATGGTATAATACGCTCCCCTTCTGTATTAAACAAACAAAACAAGCAATCCTACCCCTCTCTGCATTTTATTTCTTTACCAGCCCAAGGGGCAATATCAGGATAGCACCCTTAATATAGCAGCCAAAGGAAATCAATGTTTGAAATCTAAAGTATCTCCTGTGAACTCCCCCTTTCCCCAGTATAATTCTAATACCATTCTTCTGCCTCCTCCGATTCTATTCTTCCCTCCTCATATCTTCCATCACAGTCTCCTCCCTCCCTCATGCACCTCTGATGTCTGATCCCTTCACCTTCCCACCACTGCTGCGGACGCGAGGGCTCAGAGGGTGGGGGCTGAGTCAGTCCCGCCCCAGCTCAGCGCTTCCATGCAGGAGGCGGGGCCTCTGAACATGGGGCGGGGCCGACTTGGCCAGTGCATTCCATGCCTTCAGTTCAGACAAGGGCCAGCAGCACGTTGAGGAGAAGGATTGGTTCTTAGAGAGGACCACAGAGTGGGGTGATGAAATCGGAGGTGCGTTGAGGGGACTGGGGGAAATGGGATTGGCAGTCGACAGGCCGAAACTTTGCTGCCTTTAGACACTGGCCTAATAGGTCTGTCCATAAATATAGGCCTGGCTGGCACCACTTCCAGCTGAAGATGCTGAGCCAGTCTTGGCTTTGCCCCATTGCGTGCAAGGAGTTGTAGTTGTGACTGTGAGAAAAGCACGGCAGCTTAGAACCGAAAGGCAAACAAGGCCCCTCAACCTGCCCAAATTATTCCTGATGCAATATCGGAGACCCCTCTGATGTCCTGACCCTTCTTGGCACCTAAGGATCTGCTGCTTTTCCTCAGGATTTCTTAAGAACCGGATCCATCTTTTGTGGACTGACATGAGGCTTTGTGAGGTGGTAATTTCTGGCTGGTGAGAATCATTTCTGGATGGGGGTAGTCCTTTTCCAGTACCATTGTAGAGGTTTTGATTCAGGCCCCCAAGACTTAGGTCGGCCTGTCCCGGACCATGTTTTTAACCGGGGGGGGGGGGGGGGGGCGCAGGAGCACGTGTTTTATCAGCATAAACTGCTTTGTGATCGGAATCCCCTATCCCCACTCTCCCCACCCAAGGGGGTTGGAGAGCAGCCCAAAGGGGAGAGCCCTAGGAGCAAAGCAAATCTTCCTAAATGTGCTTCTGTGCTTTGACCTGTACAGGTTATTGTTCTCTCACGTATGGAAAGTTTCTCTTCTGCACTCCACATAACCCCCAAAGGCACAGCAGTCTGAGCGCTTCACTTGCTGCATGTGAGCTTTTATTAATAAAAGTGACCCCCATAAAAACATTACTAAAGCAGAACCACATGTAAATGTATCTCTTCCTCATGCACTCTGTTGACAATAACAGCCAGGGGGCTTCAGCTCCCCACATTCTGGAAGCTTACTTTTCAAGTTAAAAAAAAAAAACCAACAAAAATATAAAAATGCAATAATTTTTTTAAGTTATTTTACGAAAGAGGTCTCAGTTCTGGAGAGAAAGAGAAAAATAATGATCAAGCCCAGATTATTGGGGTGGGGGTGGGGTGAGGGGAAATCCCTAATAGTATTTTAAGAACATAAGAACTTAAGAAATTGCCATGCTGGGTCAGACCAAGGGTCCATCAAGCCCAGCATCCTGTTTCCAACAGAGGCCAAACCAGGCCATAAGCACCTGGCAATTACCCAAACACTAAGAAGATCCCATGCTACTGATGCAATTAATAGCAGTGGCTACTCCCTAAGTAAACTTGATTAATAGCCGTTAATGGACTTCTCCTCCAAGAATTTATCCAAACCTTTTTTGAACCCAGCTACACTAACTGCACTAACCACATCCTCTGGCAACAAATTCCAGAGCTTTATTGTGTGTTGAGTGAAAAAGAATTTTCTCCAATTAGCCTTAAATGTGCTACTTGCTAACTTCATGGAATGCCCCCTAGTCCTTCTATTATCCAAAAGTGTAAATAACCGATTCATCTACTCATTCAAGACCTCTCATGATCTTAAAGACCTCTATCATATCCTCTTTCAACCGTCTCTTCTCCAAGCTAAACAGCCCTAACCTCTTCAGCCTTCAGTGCCCAGAGAAATTAACGCCTACCTTTGGGTAGGCGCTAATTTCTGAAAGTAAAATGTGAGGCTTGGCTGCACATTTTGCTTTCTGAATCGTGGGGGAATACCTAATAGGTCCATCAACATGCATTTGCATGTTGCGGGAGCTATTAGGTTCGGGGGGATTGGATGCGCGTTTTCAACGCGCTATTAGGTAAAGCTAGCGCGCTATTACCCCTTACTGAATAAGGGGTAAAGCTAGCGCGTCAAAAACACGCGTCCAATCGCCTGTTAGATTGTAAGTCCTCTAGGGATAGGGAAATACCTACAGTACCTGAATGTAAACCGATGTGATATGTCAGACTGAATGTCGGTATATTAGAAAAAATTAAATAAATACATAAATAATCTTATATTCTTATGACTATGGAAGGGCCAGGAAGGAAAAATTCCCACTTACATGTACGCAGAGCAGAATAGCTGTGATTTAAAAAAATAAAGTAATTTTTGTTAAACTTTAAACTAATACCAAATAATTGTTATGGTGCTACTTAGGCTTAAAGTTTGGGGGTTTTTTTTAGTGTCATTGCTGAAAATACTGTACCTATGAAATATCCATCTTATAAAAGACTGTTTGTTTTGTTTTTTTTCCTTCCACTTCACTTATTTGAATATCTGGCCTCATAATAAGCAATGCCCCCCCCCCATCGACAATACAATTAGCAAAAGGAAGCAAGCAAGCAAGCAAGCAAGCAGGCCCCCCCCGACCGAGAACGTGGTAGGCGAGTAAACGTGCACCCGGGCCAGCGTTTCGGTTTCTGGCCACCTGTCTGCGGCGCCCGGGGACTCTTACTGTGACACGGCTCCCCCACCTGGCTTAGCCATTGTGTTGCTCTTAGCCGCTCGCAGGTGTCTGCTGGCGCCAGGCTGTCTGAGCCCCAGCCCCGGCTCATTCCTCTCCTCTCCTCCTCCCTCTGATTCACACCAGGCCGGCCGGAGCCGCGGGAACGCTTCCCACTGCCGTCAATTACCCCCGTGCAGCTGGCCGGGGTCGGAGCCGCCCCCTCCCCCCAGCGCGTTACACGGTGGCTACTCATCGTCGGCGGGGGGGGACACATTATAAAAGGGAGAACAATTGTGAAAAGCTCGCAATATCCGAAAACTAAATTCCATTAGGGAGGGGGGAGGGAAAGGAGCTGTAGGAAGGCGAACCAGCTCTGCAGAATAGATCAGCGTTTATCACGGGCCCAGTTTACAGGGAGCCCGCCCCGCGCCTTGGGACTGGAACCGAGGGACACTGGGGCCTCGGGAAGAGGTTTCGGAGGCGGCCTGGTGCAACCACAACATCCCGGGGGTTAGGGCCAAGGGAGCCCAGGAGCTTCGGCGATGAGCAGGCAGGCGAAAGAACGTGGGTAATTAGGAAGGAAGGCTGCATCGTGCCCTAGCGCCATTGAAGCCAGTTCCAAGGGAAGTGGAAGGAAAAAAACCAAAACAAAGGGAGTCTTTTATAAGATGGATATTTCATAGGTACAGTATTTTCAGCAATGACACTAGAAAAACCCAAACTTTAAGCCAGTAGCACCATAACAATTATTTGGTGTTGGTTTAAAGTTTAACAAAAACTACTTCATTTGTTTAAATCACAGCTATTCTGTGTAAGTGGGAATATTCATGTAAGTGGGAATTTTTCCTTCCTGGGCCTTCCATTGTCATAAGAATATAAGATATGCCATATTGGGTCAGACCAAGAGTCCATCAAGCCCAGCATCCTGTTTCCTACAGTGGCCAATCCAAGTCACAAGTACCTGGCAAGTACCCAAACATTAGATCACAAGCTACTATTGCTTATTAATTATCGTAATAGCAGTTTATAGATTTATCCTCTAAGAACTTATTCAAACCTTTTTTAAACCCAATTACACTAACTGCTGTAACCACATCCTCTGGCAATGAATTCTAGAGCTTAACTGCAAGTGAGTGAAAAATAATTCTCTTCGATTTGTTTTAAATGAGCTACTTGCTAACTTCATGGAGTGCCCCCTGGTCCTTTTATCTGAGAGAGTAAATAATGGATTTACATTAACTTGTTCAAGTCCTTTCATGATTTTGTAGACTTCTATCATATCCCCCCTCGGTCATCTCTTTTCCAGTATTTAAGATATATAAAACTGGACCTCTGGTGGGGAAACAATTTATTCATCTCAAATCAAATGATTATATTTGCCTGCACCCATGTAGGGCCATTTCCAAGAACTGGCTTTTAATTGAATTTAATGGGAAGGATGGGCCTTATAGTTTGTCTTCGATATGCACCGTATTTGCCCAAACAGTAACAAATAATTACAAGGAAGCAGAATTTTTACCAATGGATAAGGCAGTAAAAAAAAAGGTCCCCAAATATTAGGAGTCAAAATGGAAGTCACAAGTTCATATCTTCCTATTAAAAGAAAAGAACACTATACCCGAGTCAAGTACAACCAACTCGGAGGATAGCCTAGTGGTTAGGGCAGTGGGCTACAAACCAGGAAACCAGCGTTCAAGTCCTGCTGTTGCTCCTTGTGACCTTGGGCAAGTCACTTTACCCTCCATTGCCTCAAGTACAAAAGCTTAGAGTGTAAGTCCTCTGGGGATAGTGAATTACCTACAGTACCTGAATGTAAACAGATGTGATATCTCAGATAGAATGGTGGTATATATATAAAAAAAATAATAATAACTGAATTCCTTCTGGCTCATTCCTTCTGGCTCTTAATAAAACTGTCAACATAATTGTATGGCATTTAGCCAGGCAGGCAAGAGAAAATCTGGCTACAATGCTACTATTTCTCTCCTGCTTAGAAGTGTCCTTCAGCGAGACTGCCTGGCACGAGCTTGGTCAGGGAGGGTCTTCACACCAAGAGACATCTTCCATTTTAAGGATATCCGCCTGGGAGACAAATTAGCAAAACAAATCATCCAGCAGACTAAACATTAAGGCCAGTTTCAGGCAGTGCAGAGCTTGAGAGATTTCCCCAATTCAGTCTTCCCCTCCTTGGTTTGCCCTTCTCGTAAACAATTACTTAATAATTCATTATCTTTGATGCTTATTTTTTTGTAATTTAGGGCCCAGCGTTTTCTCCTTGCTCCTTGTCCTCCCAGCTCATTGGAATCAGTTCTGGGACCCTGGCAACTACCTGGGCTCCTAATGGAACCCTGTCTCTTGGGTTTTAAACCTGACCAGCAGGTGTCATCTTTAATAGAAACGTGATGGCAGGAAATGACCATCGGGTCTGCTCACCCACATCAACTACTTAAAATCCCTACCACTCCCTCAGAGATCCCCTGTGCATGTCCTGTGCTTTCCTGAATTCAGATACCGTCCCCGTCTCTACCACCTCCACAGGGAGGCCCTTCCATGCATCCACCACCCTCTCTGTAAAGAAATATTTCCTAAGGTTACTCTTGAATCTACCCCCTTTCACCCTCATTCCTCGACCCCTTGTTCTAGAGCCTCCTTTTCACTGTGCATGGACGCCTTGGAGTATGGCAATGTCTCTATCAGATCTCCCCTATCCCACCTTTCCTCTAGGGCAAATGTTTAGATCTTTGAGTCTATCCCATATGCTTTAGAATGAAGACCACTGACCATTTTAGTAGCCTCCCTCTGGAGAGACTCCATCCTATTTATATCCTTCTGCAGGTGTGGTCTCCAGAACTGTACAAGTGAGGTCTCACCAGGGACCTATACAGGGGCAATGTCACCTCCCTTTCTCTGCTGACCATTCCTCTCCCCATGCAGCCCAGCAGCTTTCTGGCTTTTACCGTCACTTTATCCACCTGTTTGGCCACCTTATTTATTTATTCGATTTATATTTTGCATTATTCAGGTTCTGTAGGTAATTAAGATTATATCTGTTACGATCACCCACAGATCTCGCTTCTTCTTTCTTTTTTTCCATCCCTAACGCATGACCTTGCATTTTCTTTAGCACTGAAACTCAGCTGCCAGACTGTAGACCATTCCTCCAGCCTCGCCAGATCCGTCTTCAAGTTTCCACACCTTCCCGCCTCGCTACTCTGTTGCAGATTTTGGCATCATCCACAAAAAAAAGACAAACCTTTCCCAACAATCCTCCTGCAATATCGCCCATGGAAACGTTGAAAAGAACTGGTCCAAGGGCCAATCTCAATGGCGCATGCTGGTAAGCCCCACCCCCTACCCCCGGAGTGAACTCCATTTACTGCTACACTTTGTTGCCCCCCCACTCAGCTACTTTAGGGTTCTCATCAAGGGTGCTCACCATAACTCCCCCCCCACACACACACAGCGGCTCCGAGCGCTCCTCAGCCGATCTGGGAATTGAAGCAAGGACCCTCCACGGTGCACAACCACCGAACTACTGGGCTGGCCCATCAATGGTTCTGCTACATCCTGGGGAGCAAGGGAGTCTGAGGCCAATTTAGGGACGTTGATTAACCTCAAGTTCTTGTTCTTTGTTCTCGATATTTTCAGCACTGTGACATAATGCCTCGTTACCTCTTCCGAGAGCAGCGCAGGTTTCTTGTATCCCAGCAATTTATTTTTCTAATTCGGTCGCCCTTTACAGCACATCCTGAACCACCCTGGCTTGGGAGGAAAACTCCAGTGGAATTCCAAAATAGCTTTTCCAGCGGCTTTAATTCCAGCCAAAACTATATCCTCCAGATGGAAGGTCGGTCTCCAAAGTGTCTCCATACGTATTTCTTCAGGGGGTTGTCTCCTCTGTGTCATCCCCCCGCCCCCCCCCCCCCCCCAGTCAAACTGCCAAAACTGACAGAAAATAAATTATCCAGAGCCGAAGTGGAGGAAACACCTGTAGCGTAAGTTACACTGTTACAGCAGGATTCAAAGCAGCCACTACATTTACCCAGCTGCTTGACTTCCATATGCCGAGGCTCTGCTCCTGGAGGCACCGCTGAGCACTTGGGAGCTGCCGAAAGTCAGGGCATTTGAGGGATTGTCCTCCGAGGGCCCAGTTGGCACAGTACCAGCACAACTTGTCTTTGCAGGAGGCAAGCTGCTCGATCCAACGGCGAGAGTCTGATGGCATCCACACCTCCTGCAACACGAATTAGAGAGCTGTCCATGGGGCCAGAAGGAACCAAGGAAAGTGCCGGGTACACCCGGGGCCGGCTTTTAAGATTTTGTCGCCCATAGGCAGGGTGCCACAGCAGCACCCCTTTGAAGCAGTCCCGGCACCTGGCCGCAAAGCAAGAAGAGGTAGATTCCTCTTTGATCTGCATATTTGGTGCCTTCAAAATCTGGTGCCCTAGGCCATTGTCTGTGTGGCCTAAGCCTAAATGCTGGCCCACTAGACTGGCTTCTTCCTCTTGCCTTTCTTCAGTCATGACAAAAAAATAAAAATCCAAAAACTCGAGAAGCAACAGACGTGGTCTGGGACAGTGATAGCTTGCAGAGCGTCCTTGGATTGCTTTTATTTTGCAGTAGATGATGTGGTAAAATTTCATACTGCAGTTCAGTAACTTTAACACTTGAGTCTCCGTGGTACCATTGGACCAAAATCCGTAGGAAATATTTCTCCGAGCAGAAATTAAAAGAGTTTCCAGCGATGTCCTGGCCAGTGCCAGGCAGTCAACGCACAACCCAAGTGTCTCTCTTTCTCTCTCTCTTTTCCCATTCCAGCACGATGAAAGGCTGGCCATTTTATACGAAGGCCAACCCTTCATCGTACTGGAATGGGAAAAGAGAATTGGAATGATTGCCAGCGCACTTATCGGCTTGATCGTGGCGCTCTGACGGCAGAGGAATCATCTAGCAGTCTCTTCTTTAAAATTACCAGATCGGCAATAGCCCGAAACAGTTCCCTTTTCATGCACCCTTCCAGGTTCGTGGCACAAACTTCTACAAAGAACAATTATTAACTGGTCTGATGTCTTTTAACACAGAAAACAACAGCACATAAAGACCAAAATGGCCCCTGCAGTCTGCCCGGTAGTGAGCAGTCCACCCTGGGTAGATGTGCACTCATATCTCTGTTGTTTTAAACTGTGACTGCCGCCCCCCCCCCCCCCCCCCCCCCCCCCCGTCCAGGTTATCCCAATGCTTCATTATCTTTTTCTTGCCACTAGGGATCCTCGGTATTTTCCCCACATGTGGTTATGAGTTCTGTTATCATCTTTGCCAAGGAGGTAAAGCGAAGTGACAAAACATTTTTCAGATATATTAGAGAAAGAATGGAGTGAAATTGAAAGATAATGTGGAGAGAGATGAAGAAATGATGGAAATATTAAACAAATACTTGAGTTCGGTGTTCACTAAAGAAGACCCTGGAGAAGGAGCATTGCTGGTTGACAAGACCATAGATGGGGATGGAGTAGACGAAACTCAGTTTACAGAACAGAATGTATGGGAAGAGCTAGGTAAACTGAAAGTGGACAAGGCCATGGGGCTGGATGAGGTTCATCCCAGGATTCTGAAGGAGCTCAGAGATGTTCTGGTGGGTCCGCTGAAGGACCTCTTCAATAGATCCCTGGAAACAGGAATGGTGCCTCGGGACTAGAGAAGAGCAGTGGTGGTCCCGCTTCACAAGACTGGTAGCAGAGAGGAGGCTGAAACTACAGGCCAGTTAGCCTCATCTTGGTGGTGGGGAAATTAATGGAGACTGCTGAAGGAAAGGATAGTGAACTATCTACAATCTGGTGGGTTGCTGAACCCGAGGCAGCATGGATTCACCAGGGGAAGGTCCTGTCAGACAAATCTGATTGATTTTTTTTACTGGGTGACTAGAGAACTGGATCAAGGAAGTGCGCTCAATGTGATCTACTTGGATTTCAGCAAAGCTTTTGATACGGTCCCACATAGGAGGCTTGTGAATAAAATGAGAAGCTTGGGAGTGAGCGCCAAGGTGGTGGCATGGATTACAAACTGGTTGACTGATAGGAGACATAGATTAATGGTAGATGGAACCTATTCTGAAGAGAGAACCATGTTAAGTGGAGAGAATAAAACATGATATAATAAAGCTCGAAGAATGGTTAAAGATTTGGCAGTTGGGATTCAATGCCAAGAAGTGAAGAGTTGTGCATCTAGGATTTGTTAATTCAAAAGAGCTGTGATAGGGGGTGAAAGACTGATGTGCATGGACCAAGCGAGGGATCTTGGGGTGACGATGTCTGGCGATCTTAAGATGGTGAAGCAATGTGACAAGGCGATAGCCAAAGCCAGAAGAATGCTGGGCTGCATAGAGAGAGGAATGACCAGTAAGAAAAAGGAGGTGATGATGCCCTTGTACAGGACCTTGGTGAGGCCTTACCTAGTCTACTGTGTTCAGTTCTGGAGCTCTTATCTCAAAAGGGATAGAGACAGGATGGTCCAGAGACGGGTGACCAAAATGGTGTGGGATCAGAATTGGAAGACTTCTGAGGAGAGGCTGAAGGATCTGAATAGGGTATGTACTCCCTGGAAGAGAGGAGTTGCAGGGGAGATAGGATACAGAGCTTCAGATACCTGAAAGGTTTTAATGATGTATGAAGTTCAAACCTTTTCTGATGGAAAGGAAACAGTAGGACTAGGGGTCACGGAATGAAACTCCAGGGAGGATGACTCAGAACCAACGTCAGGAAATATTTCTTCACGGAGAGGGTGGTGGATGTCTGGAATGCCCTTCCGGAGGAGGTGGTGAAGACAAAAATAGTCAATAATTCAAAGGGGCATGGGATAAACACTGGATCCCTAAAGCCTAGAGGATGGAAATAAAGAAAAGGGTACATGGAGAAAACTTGCTGGTGTGGCAGTTACTACCCTTAACCAATAAACCTTGATGCTTTTGATGCAGCTGCAACATTGCTCTCTGCTTTGATGGCTAAGGGGGGGGGGGGGGGGGGAGGAGAAGAATAATTGATTTCAGATGGCAACATACACAGGCCCTGACTTTTACACTCTCGGGTACTGATAAGCATGGGGGTAACCTGCATGGAAAAGCAGTTGCTACTCTTAACAGAAGTCATGGGGATTACTACCCTTAACCAATAAGCCTTGATGCTTTGACGCAACTGAAAAATCACTTTCCAGTTTAACTGGGGAGGGGGGGGCAGTGAGGAGGGGAATTGGATTTAGATGACAACCATTATGGGCCCTGGGGTACTGATACACAGACACAAGGGAAAATGCATAGGACTGGTTCTAAGGCCGAGTCCTTAAGCAAAGCGCGTCAAGCAGCACTGTCTGAATTTTTCAGAAGGCTCATCACCAATAAAAATGTTGCTAGCAGTACATTTTTTATGGGTTATCATAAGGCTCGGGGATAACTGCACGAAGCGGCAGTTGTTACCCTTAAGAGAAACATGGGGGTAACCTGCGTAGAGCAGCAGACACAACCATAAGAAGCTTGCTGGGCAGATTGGATGGACCATTCAGTCCTTTTCTGCCCTCATTACTATGTTACTATGTTGTCTCCACCACCGTCTTCTAGATGGTGGTGGAGACAACATAGACCACAGACATCCACCTTCTCCGTGAAAAAAAAGAGACCGTCTGAAAACTTCTCTCTTTGATGCTGGCTTGAATGTAAAAATGTTCAGGGTTGAATACTCTGCTATTTTTTTCATTTTGTTTTTGCTGTTGCTTTAATATTTATTATTACTTTTATTGTTTTGGTGTCTGAAATTTTTATGGATTGTTTGAGAGTTTTTTTGTTTTTATATTGGAATAGAATGTTTTATTAAGACTCATCCTGAGTGGTTCTTGAAAAACAGGCTAAATAAAGAAAAAAAGAGAGAAATATTCCATAAGTAGATTCTGCTTATGGACCCCATATTGAAGCAGTGCAGGTTATTGGTAGGTATGGGGTTGTAAAGGAACTGTGCAGAGCCTCCCAGTCCTTGGAGGTGACAGAATTCAGGAGAGTGGTGCCGCTCTTTCCACTTCTAACTCGCAGGTAGGAGATCCTTTTAATGTAATTGAAGAGTTTAACTTTCGTACCTCATCTGGCACCCCTCTGCAAGTGGCAGATCCAGTGAAAATCGAGGTGCCCTCTCTTTTACACCCTCCTCTCAAGAGGCTGAAAGAGGCCTACGAACACCCCCTACAGGTACAATCCAGAAAGGTATACAGGATTGTACTGCTCCACAGCACGGGGGAATGAATTTCGTTACATAAAGCTTATTATGTACATATGCATAGAATATCATGTATATGATCATCAGTGTCTGAATTTTATAGCAGTCTTTGTCAAAAATAAGATCAGATTTATTATTATTATTATTATTATGTGACTTTATAAACTGGTTCTCAGCCATCTCTGGAGTAGAAGACCAGCATTTTGTACAGTGAGGGCCCTCAGGAGTACCCGGAGTACTGCAGAAAAAGGAACATAAGAACCTGCCATACTGGGTCAGACCAAGGGTCCATCAAGCCCAGCATCCTGTTTCCAACAGTGGCCAATCCAGGCCATAAGAACCTGGCAAGTACCCAAAGACTAAGTCTATGCCATGTTATTGTTGCTAGTAATAGCAGTGGTTATTATCTAAGTCAACTTAATAGCAGGTAATTAAGTAGCTGCTTCATGGCTTCCCCTCTGCTGACAGTGCTGCCTTCTCTTGTACAACGGAGAACCCTGGCCCTTAGCCTTTGCTGAGTACCAGGAGGTGGAATGATGTCCTCATCCCTAGGGGAAATAACTTTATTACAGGCCGATACAGAAAAACCCGCTCTCCCAACGCGCGCCCAGGCCCCTCTCCTGGGCACGCGATTCAGTAAAAAAAATATGTAAATGAGGGCCCGCGGTAAAAGGAGGCGCTAGGGACACTAGCGCGTCCCTAGCGCCTCCTTTTTGACAGAAGCGGCGGCTGTCAGCGGGTTTGACAGCCGACGCTCAATTTTTCCAGCATCGGTTCTCGAGCCCGCTGACAGGCATGGGTTCGGAAAATGGACGCCGGCAAAATTTAGTGTCCGTCTTCCAACCCGCGAGCCGCAGGCAGATTTAA
This sequence comes from Rhinatrema bivittatum, assembly GCF_901001135.1. Taxonomy (NCBI): domain Eukaryota; kingdom Metazoa; phylum Chordata; class Amphibia; order Gymnophiona; family Rhinatrematidae; genus Rhinatrema; species Rhinatrema bivittatum. The sequence continues at coordinate 86,403,636 of NC_042625.1, forward strand.
ATTTTTTTTTTTTTTTTTTTTACTTTTGGGGCCTCCAACTTAATATCGCTATGATATTAAGTCGGAGGGTGTACAGAAAAGCAATTTTTTCTGTACACTTCCCTGGTGCTGGCCGAAATTAAATTTCTGAAAGTAAAATGTGCGGCTTGGCTGCATATTTTACTTTCTGGATCGCGCGGGAATAACTAATAGGGCCATCAACATGCATTTGCATGTTGCGGGCGCTATTAGTTTCGGGGGGGGGGGGGGGGGGGGGGTGTGTTGGCCGCGCATTTTCGACACGATATTACCCCTTACTGTATAAGGGGTAAAAATAGCGCGTCGAAAACGCGCGGGCAAACGCGGGCTAACAGTGCGCTTCGCCGGAGCACACTTTGCTGTATCGGCCCATTAGAAAGGTACTTCTGAAGGTCTGTAGTGCTACATTTAGCACTATGTTTAGTGGACTCATTTAAATATTAATGAGGGGGCAATGGGGCTGAAATCCAGGATAAGGAGGGAAAGCTTTCAAGAGGCTGGTGCCTGGCTGAAGGGAAGAGTGTGGGTGATAGCCCGGGCTATGAGGTGGCTGTAAAGAGATTTATACTCCTCAGGTGCAGACCCGGGTGACGTCTGCACCTGTGAAGTGTTTATCTTTGCAAAGGCAAACAGCAAAACCCGCTTCATTTTCCAGGGCACCATTAACTTTCTCTTGGCTTCCCAGAGACAGGATGGAAGTAGAAGATAGCGGGGGTGGGGGTGGGGGGGATGTTGGCAGTCTCCCTGGGGGTCTTAATAGGGTGTAATTACATGGTAACATCCCATTGGGAAGGAGGGTAAAGCACATAAAATCTGCCTTTAAAAGGCTGTTGAAAGATTCACGAACTCACTATAAAAATCTGGATCAAAGCTAAGGCCATCAGGATGGAGTTTAGCCCAAGTGTTTCCAGAAACACACAATTTAAATGAACTTCCGGTGAGCACCGGGATGCTATCTGCCAGTGAAACTCCTCAGGAAAGAGGCTCCATATTGTGTGGTTCTCAATGAGGATTTGTATTCCTGGGGGGGGGGGGGGGGGGGTGGAGGGCACCTCCAAGCCAGGTGGACCGTTACGTTTCGGGTGTTTTCCAGTTCTTCCCCCCTCCCACCCCTTGTACACTTTCAATCCTGTCAGTCCTGCCCAGCTCATTGAACAAAAAATAAAATCAAACGGAGCTGCATAACATCTGGCCTAGCTGAGGTCATCTATTGCTTTCTTTTTAACCACAGACTATGAGGGCAGATAAAGACCCACGGACCCTTCCAGTCCACCACTCTCCCCTCCGGGCTTCACCCTTTGCTCCCTGCAGCTAAAGATCCTCTGTGCCTGCTCCATGGTTTCTTGACTTGTGTTACTGTGTTTGCCTCCACCAACCCTGGGAGGCATCCGCCACCCTTTCTGTCTAGAATTATTTACTTGTTATTCACACATGCCTGTGTGTGTGTTGTATGTGTTTGTGCATGTTTGTTAGCGTGTGTGTATTTTAGCGTGCTGTGTGTTCTTATTGTTTATTGTGTTTGCTTACTGGTTATTGACTTGTTTATTGTCAACTGCTGTTGACTTATCGTCCCCTCGCATTGTTCCCTCTGAATTTCCTGCATGGTTTGCCAGTTGAGCCTTTTGCTGTCACTTGTTTAGTTATTCTGTAACACACTCTGCTCTCTCTTGCTGGAAAAGCTTGTCATAAACTATGATGATGATGATGTTTATGCAAGAGAGAGAATGGGGGTAGCTGAGAGAGTAGAGGTGTATGTAAGTGACAGAATATTCCCCTGTTTTTGTATGTGTGGGGAGGAGTGAACAAAGGGAGGGAAGGGGTGTGTGTGTGTGTTTGCTCCTCCCCCTCAAGCTCTCTGCTGTTAAAGGCCACTTGTGGTTTTCCGTAGCCACTATTGTGTGCCACCTTCCTTCCCAATGAGTCATAAAACAGTTGATTGCTGCCACGGTTCACAGCTCCAGCACTGTCAGATGCCAAGGCTCATTTCGCTCCACCACTGGGGGTGGTTTGGCCTGTAGCTCAAAACCCCTCCCGTCACCATTAGAGCCCGGCTAAGAGCCCCGCTCCTGTCCACTGAAAGCAGCGATTTTCTTCTGTCGCTGTGACGGCCGTGCTTGGGTGCAGCGAGTATGGGGGGGTGGAGGGTTTAGATGCATCAGTGGTGGCACGATGGCTTCCAGCTGCAGCGTTTGTGCTAGAAGGTGGGCACGGCAGGTGGTGAGACCCATTCTGTGAAGTGGCGGCAACTGCAATCACCACTAAGACCACCCTCGCAGCTCAATTGACGCCAAGGCAGTTGGTTTTTTTTTTTCAGTAATTCAGGTCCTGGTAGGGGTGGGGTAAGCTAGACATGACCCCAATAGGAAGCCGCCTATCTTGTTCAAGATAGGCGGCTTCCTATTGGGCGTAATATTGGTAGCCTGCTAGGTAGACCCCTATTGGGGTCTACCTAGCAGGGTTGGCTTTAGTGCATGCAACCTTTGTAGTTGCATAGGGCGCTGAGGCCTGAAGGGCAATGTGACGGCTTTAAAGAGATGCCAGCAAACACTACTCCCTCGCCCCTGCTGTGGAGGGCAATGTTCAACATTCGCTGAAGCTGGCTCCCAACTTTTAACTGGTAGCCCAAGGCAAGTTACATTCAGATACAGCAGGTATTTCTGTGCCCCCAAAGAGGCCTTCAATCTGAATCTGTGTCTCCGGCAATGGAGGACACAGTGAGTTACCCCCAGATCCCAGGAGCATCAGTGGGAGAAGCTAGATGTGAACCCTGGCTTGCCTGGTTTTCAGCCGGCTGCTCCCTCCTCTCCTGCCGTCTTCCCTGTTGCAGCCCTGAATACCCTGATCCCATGTCCCCTCCAAGTCATGCACCTGGGCATGACTGGTTGATGCAACGACTCCTCTGCCTTTTGACCCTGCCAGCTCAAAATACCACTTAGGATGCCGTATTCTTCGTAAGGTGTATGGTGCAAAAACTGTGGGAGCCTGCAAATGACACAAAAGATAAAACCGGTATCTCGCTTTTGCCTTAAAGTGGAGCTTTTAAGCTTGGAGCTCTGTGTGCGCATCCAGGGAGCTCTGGTCCTGTCCACGTCGGAGCTGGAGCCTGTCACAGAGCTGGGGGAAGACATCAGGGCTTGGAAGTCACCCTGACAGCACAGAGAAAACAACCTCCTGTGTTAAAAAAAAAAAAAAAGCCAGTTTTTCTAGAACGGCAGCGTCGTGTAGTCGCCTCTTGTTGAAATGCCGCTGTGACAAGCCGCTCTTCAGAGTTTCGCTTCTGTCGCCGGTTTCAATGACTTTTGGAGCTGCGGCAGGATCCTCTGCCACGTGTTGCTAGACACACGTTTCTGTCTGCCCTTTCTGTTTGCCTGTCTTTCTCGCACACACCCACACGTGTGCACTCCTCGGCATCCGGCCTCCTGGAACACTGTCTGGCTCCTCGCTTTGCTGTCTTTCTTTTTTTTAATCCTGATGGATTGCACCGTACAGACGTCAAAAGCGGCAAGGATTCGCCCGCCATTATTGGGGAGCTGCCGAAAATCACGCGGCGGGCCTCAGAAAGCGGTTTCTGTGCTTTGCTCTTTGAACTGGGGAGGGGTCTTGGGCAGGGCCGGCTTTAGGCATGGGCCTAGGGTACCACGTTCTGAAGGGGCCCAAAAACTGGGACCACCTCCCAGTTCTTTTGAATCTCTGATGGGGAATGCCCCAGCCCCTCCACTCTGCTTTCTGGGGGTGGGGGGAGGAGAAGGGGAGAATGATCTTAAATCCAACCTTGCTCTCGGGTCCAGTAATGGCAAAGTACCATGAGCCTCGTTTGATGGGGGAGAATCAATGCCACGCCAGCATCTTCCCACGAATGCTTTTAGAGCTGCAGCAGTGACTGAAGAATACTTTTGTGCTTAGGTGTGAAGACGTCACAGTTGGTGCTAATGTCACATCAGAATAAAGGTCTCGTGTCCTCGAAAGCTTTGGTGCAATACCGTCTGTGGATAATTGGTACATTCGTCTTTTAAAAGGTTGTCGGCCTACGGAGAATCCAGTTTTCTGGTAAACTGCATTGTTGTGACTCCTAAATAATTGCTTGCCCCACATAATTGCCTCCCATTGCAGCTGGCACATGGACAGAAATGTAGGCCTCAGTCTGCCACTATTTTTGTTTTGGTTTTTTTTTATTTCAATTGGCCTGAGAGTTTCCTCTCTCTCATTATGAACTCCTATAAGGTTCCAGGGCCAGGAGCTTCCATCTGCAACAATCTGGGTTTTTTTGTTCCTTAATTTACTACTCCCCCCTCTCCTTCCCTGCTCAGTCCAGTCATCGCAGTGATGGTCTTCGACCGGGTGCCAGCGGCTCCCTCCAGACCCCGGCTAACGTGACTTCCTCCCTCCCAGGGGCAGTGAATACGACCTCCACAGCATCCCCGGCCCAAAAGGACATTGGACCTGTCCTGGGCATTGGGCACAGCCATTACCACTGAGCCAGCCCTAATCTGTCACTGTTAATTCCTTCTGGTCCTGCTCAGTGAGGAAAGATATAATTAGGGTCGGTGCTATGTTTTTTGTTTTTTTGCTGCCCTGTGCAAATGATTACTGCCCTAGATAAACTTTCTGCCTTACACTTGCCCCCCCTCCCCCCTGTCCAGATCCTGGCTCCGGCCCCGACCTCATTCACTCAGACAGGCCTGCTCTCTTACACTTAGGTTCCTTGTTTCATTCACACACGCACCCTTACATAGACTCCTTCCCTCTCACTAACACCATTGCTCTCTCGTACACACACAATCCCTCTCACACACACACAATCGCTCTCACTCACACACACACACACACACACAGGCGCTGCTTGCGGCCCGCGAGACTGCTTCTCTCAGCCGCGAGCAGGATGGTGCTGCTAGTGGCCCGCCAAATGTCCACATTTCTCAGCCACGAGCAGGATGGGCGCTGCTTGCGGCCCGCCGAGTCTCTACTCCTCTTGGCCGTGAGTGGGATGGGCTCCGCTCGTGGCCCCCACGTGGCTGCTCTTTGCCGTCCCCTAATAGCTGGTGCCCCATGCGACTGCCTAGCGCACAGGCCCTGGTCTGAATGCTGTTTACAGGTGAAGTCGGGTAGAGCAGGGTAACTCAAACATTTTGATGCCAGAGACTGATGGGCTGCCCTCTTAACTCGACGTGGACCAGTGGGGGATGGGTAACCTCTGTGGCTGAAGAGCAAGATATGCTTCTGGAGTCTTCCCTCGTCACACCCCAGCCACAGTGGCGGAAATCATAACAAAACACATCACTTCATACACCCCCCATCCCTCCAAATTCTTCAGCTACCACCAACTGCCTTCCCAAGTCTCCCCACACACCAGCACTGTCATCAGCCACTTCCCTAATCCTCTCCTCCCCCACCCTCAATCTTCTAACTTTGTCACCCCTGTGCCCTTAAATTTAAGCTGACTTTCTGACACCCAGTGTCCAGGCCGCATACTGCCCCCTGGAAGGGTGTTTTACTGACCCTGGAGGGAGACTGGATTCTCTTGGTGGGTTCCATTAACCCCAGCCACCACCCCACACCACCACGGGTCTGGTATTCCAGTCCTTCTGCAGCCCTCCTCTTCAACCTTGCCAAAATGAATAAGCACTGAGAGAGGGCAGGGAATGCAAAGTGCAGCTGAACTAGTCTGCATGGAATGACTTCCTTAAACCATAAGAGGTCCCCTCCGCAACACCTGCTAACCCACCAAAAATTCTTGATGGCACCTGTGTAGTTGATATAACTTAATACATTTAGCAACATTAGTTTATGTGCCTTATTGTAAACCGTTGTGACGGTATCTATCTTAACGACGGTATAGAAAAGATTTTTCAATTAAATTAAATTCTCAAAATATACAAAGATGTTTAGAAAATGTAACATTTTTGAACAATTGGTTTAGTTCCTTACCTAGTTTCTGCCTACCTACCCTACAGGTCGATCCAGTAAAGTGTGCTCCGTCGGAGCGCACTGTCACCCTGCTCTGGACGCGTGTTTTCCCTTACCCCTTATTCAGTAAGGGGAGGAAAACACGCGGCCCACCCGCGGCACCTAATAGCGCCCTCAACATGCAAATGCATGTTGATGGCCCTATTAGGTATTCCCGAGCGATCCAGTAAGTAAAATGTGCAGCCAAGCCGCACATTTTACTCTAAGAAATTAGCGCCGCCCAAAGGTCGGCGCTAATTTCTTCCGGCGCCAGGGAAGTGCACAGAAAAGCAGTAAAAACTGCTTTTCTGTGCACCCTCCGACTTAATATCATGGCGATATTAAGTCGGAGGTCCCCAAAAGTAAAAAAAAGTAAAAAAAAAAAAAAATTTTGAATTCGGCCCGCGGCTGTCGGGCCGAAAACCGGACGCTCAATTTTGCCGGCGTCCGGTTTCTGAGCCCGTGGCTGTCAGCGGGCTCGAGAACCGACGCTGGCAAAATAGAGCGTCGGCTGTCAAACCTGCTGACAGCCGCCGCTCCGAGCCAAAAGGAGGCGCTAGGGACGCGCTAGTGTCCCTAGCGCCTCCTTTTCCTCGTTTGCACCGCGTCGCCTAATTTAAATACTGGATCGCTCGCACCGGCGAGGGGCCGGTGCGCGCGCCGGGAGAGCGGGCGTTAGTCCGCTCTCCCACGGACTTTACTGGATCGGGCTGCTAGTTTTCTGACTGACAATGACATTTGTAACAGCTCTGATACAGGGAGAGGAATCCAGGAGGAAGCTGAGAGGAGGAGGTAGCAGAATGTGATCACCTGATCTGTGACTGATTAGTTTCTCCAAAGGCGATTTACTGTATAATACATACTGGGGGTAATACGCAGTCACTGGCGGGCTTACAAAGTTAGCTGGATAAACTTTGGAGGGATATTCAGTGTTGCAGCCACGCTATTGGATATAGCAAGCCACAAAGATTGCCAGATATGTGCATTTGTTTCATCCATTTTGGTGGTACGCACGTACCTCGCCAACTTTCTAGTACACATGGAAAAAAAAAGGATAATATGCGCATAAATCATTATTAAAAATACATGCATACTATCCGTTTTGGGTTTTTTTTGCGTGTACTAGAAAGTCGGCGAGGTATGCGTGTATCACTGAAACGAATGTCCCTCTCTATTCTACAACACAACAACAGTTAGCTGAATAAGTTATTTGGCTTACTTAACTTCATTGCAGGAAAGTCCCCAGTATGCCCTTATGTAATCCGGCTAAATTTTAGACAGATAAGTTAGCCGGATAAGGGGGGGAAATATTAAAAAGTTGGCATTTAGTCCAACCCACCTCCAAGCTAATGAAATAGCTCCAGCACAGTTCTGCGAGCTCTGGCGCAGTCTGGACTCTGGAGGGGAGCTTCGTTAGCGGTGGAAGGCAGAGAAATCAGTAGTGCTTCTTATCTTTCTGCTGTCCTGCACTGCCCTCAAGTGGGCATGTGCTTAATGTGTGTGCAGATTTGAACAGGAGCAAGGGAATGAAGAGCGGGGCATCTAAACCGATTAAGAAATGCTTTCTTTTCATTTTTACTTTAATAAGCAGAACTTTAGACAAAAGCGATGTTTCACTTCCCAAATCCAAAGAGGATGTCGTGATAGCAGAGAATTCTAGGAGGACTGCCACCCATTGCTTACCCTTGCCAGTGCTGCCCGCCTACGGTGGCCAATTGACCTGGCTTATTCCAGGTTTTCTCCTGCAGCCGGCACAGAGCTGTCGCTGCTCTCAAATCAGAAGTACACTACCATGCCTGCAAGTGGGCAAAATCAGGGCGCTGCCCCCATCCACCCTCTTCATGGCACCCAGTCCAGAAGGCATGGGTGGCTCCAAGGGTGGCCCTAGCAGGGAGGAAAGAGCATCTGTAGCTTGGAGTGAGTCTCCGGGCCCACCCCCCGGGCTGCATCTTTCTGCACGGATGCACGTTGTGGGAAATGCAGGGAGGGAGGGACTGGTATAATGCGAGCAGGCAGAGGGTCAGGGTACAATGAGCCACCATTGCCTGGCAGCATTAATGAGTGGGCAGTGCTAACCCAAGTGTACCTGGGCCAGACTCCCTCCTGGGGAGACTTGGAGATGCAGGATCATGAACTGGCAGACTTCAGTGAACTCTCACTCGTGTTTCAAGGCCCAACCCTAAGCAGAAAGAGAGCGACTCTGAACAGTCGGCAACGGTCTCCCCTCGCACTCGTTTTGCATTAAATAAACTGGAAGCACTGTGCAGCCTCAGCCTGAGTGCATCCTTGTGCCCTTGACCTGATGTCCCAGCAGCTGTGCAGCGGGCCCCGAGCCTGGGGCCACCAGGGCTACGGAACCCGGTCCTATCATTGTAAACATAAAATAATAGTTCTCGTCTTGACGCCCGTTCACACACTCGTTTTCGGGCTTGCTTCCCAAGCTCCCAGACCGTCCCTGGAGTCCAGCTCCGAGGTCAGAGGGCCTTCCTTGCCTGGTTACCATTTCTGTCCATGGAGAGGGCACAGCCGTTCTGCCGCAGTTCTGGGTCCTGGAGGGTGTGCCCTGCGCCCTCGGCCTCTCTGCAAGGGCTTTGCCTTTTCTTCGGCAGCAGCAAGATCAGGAAAGCGGCCAGCAGGTGCAAACAGAACCAGTAGGACCTAGAGGGGGTGGCAGAAGGGAGAGTTTAACAGCAGACAAGGCCAGGGTTCTCCCACCTTCAGCTCTGCCATTTCAGAAAAGGAAGGCCCTCCCTCGTGGACTCAAAAGCTCACATACAAAGATAGTTTTTGGCTAATTTTTATGTTGGAGCAGTGAAAGGCATGACGGCATAACAGGGCCAGGTTTAGAGGAGGCAGGCAGAGCAATTGCCTGGAGGCCGGCGCCAGAAAGGGGCTCCCTTGCCAAAGCTGAGTGATGCCACGGAGGCAGAGCTTGAGGGCGTCTGGCACTGGCTGGGCCCTCTCTTTAGTTTCTGCCCTGAGGCCCCCAAGTGTGTGTCCAGCTCTGGCCCTGACAACGCGGCCAGTTGGAGACCTCTGTCCGGTCCTGCCCTGACTCCAATACTCGGCGTCTGCTCCTCGGTACATCAGGGCAAACTTTTAATGAACTGCACTGAAATGCCTTCTCTAGCAATCTGGAAACCACTGGGGGAGTTTTTGTCAGGCCTCTGGGGACAGGCAGAGCTGGATTTAGGCACAGGCAATATAAGCAGGATTCTGAAGGTGCCCCCGCCCCCGGTAGCTCTCTGACTTCTGAGGGTGACCACCCCCATCCCCAGTCCTGGGTCTATGCCTTGGGGACAGGGAAATGCCTACGGTACCTGAATGCAATTCGCTTTGAAGTGACTGAATACAAATCCAAGATTGGATGAAATAGCCCATCCCTTCCGGATAAATCTCAGAACTCTGCGCTCCTCCAGTCAGTGCCTGTAGATGCTGCCTCACCTCGGACAACCCATCCTGAAGAGACTAGGGGGGGGGGGGGGGGGGGAGGGTGCGCCTTCTTACCAAACTCCCTCCCAAAAGAGATGAGAACCAAAGTTTTTCCCAAAAGCTCTCAAAGCCTATCCATTTCAAAAAGCGCATTCCAGCTGGGCACCACAGAGTCATCTAACCTTGACAATAAGTGGGCTTTATCAGCGCTGTCAATGCTCGTGGTTTTGATTCCTGTCATCGCTGATTGATTTTCATGCAATTTTATTATGTGTGCTGGCCTGTACCCCTCCCTGGACATAGGAAAGGCAGGTAACAAATATTTTTAAATAAATGAATACATAAATAAGTAATTTGATATAATCAAGCACAGAGATCTGCTCCTGCCTCAACGATAATGCCTGACGGCATAAAATCAGTTTTACGTAGAAAGCCTCCACCACAAGGCAAACACATAATTCTCCCTCCCCCAAACCTGGCACCACTCTCAGGCTCGCCTGCCAGTGCTGTCACCTCTTTTTGAGCTCGTGTTTCCCACCACTTCCTTACACTCCTGACGGGACATTTACACGAAGGGATGAGCAACGTCCCAGCTGGAACTGTTGGCCCTCAGGCTGCAGAATCAGGGCCCCGTCCACTTCAGCTAAAGGAGAATTTCGGTTTGCTGTGCCCATGGTGGTGATGTTAAGTCTCCTTCCAGGGCTTGGCTCTTTGGTTGGAATAAATATCAAAATCCGGGACAAGGAATGGGGGCAAGGAGCCCTCTGCTCACCTGTAAAACTTGAGGGAAGGTCCCAGGTACAGGAGGATGAAAGGGGCCACAATGTAGCTGACAGCTACCTGCGTGGCAGCCCACGTGACCACATCATAGAAGATCTTGTGTGATGTGGAGATGAGGAAACGGTGCCGGAGATTTCTGCGGACCTGAGTGAGAGAGGACGTTGTGAGATCAGTGCCGGGAAAAGTGAAGCTTAATTGCGCCAACTCAGTGCCAGGGTCCCCTGTCTGACTTACTGCCCATGAGCCCTGTCGCTTCTGCTTCATAGCACCTCCTCGCCACGTCACGTCTGGAAGAACAGACTTGGGCCATGCCAGCTGTGTCCCACACCACCTCCCTTCCATACACGCTCTATACTGTGCCACCGTTGCCCCCAACCGCAGCTCCCACCATCAGCGGTGCCAATACCCCCCCCCCAACGCTCCTGATCCCAGGTTTTACCTCAAGACATTCCTGGCACAGCTCTGAGCAGACTTGGAAAGTGGGCAATACGTACGGCTCGGGCCGCCAGGGTCATGAGCATTCCTGTCAGGAAGGTGAGGTAGTAGCCAGGGTGAACTCCGTGCCAGACAGCTGACAGCACGAACGTGGCCAGGGTGGGGCTGGCAGCACAGCGGTCATAGCAGATCCTGAAAATATGTCAGAAAGGCCCCGTTAGGAAGATGCAGGGACTCCAGCAGAGCAAACCCAGCGCTTGGCTTCAGGGCGAGGGTCTCTGGGCTGCATTACGGTGCTGCCTTTACAGAAACACCCTTACAAGGGAAGAAAAACTGATTTCAAAACATGAGGCTTCCTAAATAGCTCCAAGTCTCTGGGGATGGGCTACGTCAGTCCCGGTCCTGCCCCCTTGTCCTTACGAACTCGCAGTCCTGGTTCATTAGGGGAATTGAATGCGATAAAATCGGGACCGATTCAGCCTCAGGGTTGACCTTGAAGTAGGGCGATGAGGAAGCTCCATGTCAGGGGGGGCACCGACTGTGCTGGGCCTAAGTCTGTTCCACTGCATGCATGGGGATGAAGTAACTCAGTTTTGGTTGTTTTTTTTTTTTTTTTTTTAAGGAAATTGAAATATCTTCATGCAAGCAATGGGGCAAAATCAGAAGCCAATTAGCCTGTCCTAGGTGACCAGGAGCTATTCCTGTGTGTTACCTCGGCGGGGACACAACTGGCACAGAATGCCCACAGCACAACACGGATACTTTACTCTTTAAGCCACACAGCTGTCTGGATATTCCAGTTGTCGATGAACATCTTGAGACTTGTAGCCAGCTGTGGAATAAAGGAGAGAGAGAGAGAGAGAGAGCTGACAGTCAGAGGCGTGAGAAGCTGCTGCCCAGTCCCTCCTTTCCAGCCCTGACCCGAGAGCTGGACGGTTCCAGCAGGTCAGAGCCAGCCTGCGTCAGCTCTGGGTTACATAAAAAAGACTTCAGTCTCATTCTGTGCAGGGATTTGATTTTCTCTGAGACCAGCGCAGTAATAAAGTAGTAAATGACAACAGATAAAGACCAAAAATGGCCCATCCAGTCTGCCCAGTTAAGATTTGGCAGATCTGGAGCCTCCTGCGTAGGATGGTGGAGGAAGGTAAATTCATAAGAAGCGGATCTGGTTTTACTTGTCCCTGATGCCCTGGAGTCATCTGACTATGGCAGCTGGATCTACGGGTTAGAGCACAGAGCTGTGTGATTCTGTGAGCTCCGGGTTCAAACCCCTATCTCTGTCACCGAATCTCTCTGTCTAAGCAGACTCAGCATGTCAGTAGCCAGACAGTAGCCAGATAGCCTTTCTCATGGGCTTCCAGCCCAGGCTGGATCCACTGTGCTTCATTCCACGCTTAGGCACCCTAGGTCTTCACTGGGATTACTCCCTCCTACCTCGATCCTCACAATACAGAGATTCCGTATAAGGTCCCAGCGTGGCTTGCCGTCCTTCCCATAGCCGCTGAACCCAAAGCCAGCTGCATTGTGGATCGCATCTGCTGCTCATTTCAACCATGGAAAGAAAAGGTTCCATTGCTTATTCAGTACATTTTGTTCCAGTTAACAATTAAAACGTTTGCATTTTTAGGCACAGATAATCCTCCAGTGACGAGGGTGAATTCAGCTTGACTGGAGGCATCAATTTCGTCAATAGAATATCATTACCACAGCCAGTGCTCCTGCATCATTCCCTACAGCACTTCCTGCTGGGAGAGGCTGGGACTGCAGGAGCTGTGAACTCCCCCATTACCAGCTCTCCTATACTATTCCTTACAGTGACTCCTGCTGGGAGAGGCTGGGACTGCAGGAGCTGTGAACTCCCCCATTACCAGCTCTCCTATACTATTCCTTACAGTGACTCCTGTTGGGAGAGGCTGGGACTGCAGGAGCTGTGAACTCCCCCACTACCAGCTTTCCTGCACCATTCCTTACAGTGACTCCTGCTGGGAGAGGCTGGGAGTGCAGGAGCTGTGAACTCCCCCATTACCAGCTCTCCTATACTATTTCTTACAGTGACTCCTGCTGGGAGAGGCTGGGACTGCAGGGGCTGTGAACTCCCTCACTACCAGCTTTCCTGCACCGTTCCTTACAGTGACTCCTGCTGGGAGAGGCTGGGACTGCAGGAGCTGTGAACTCCCTCACTACCAGCTTTCCTGCACCATTCCTTACAGTGACTCCTGCTGGGAGAGGATGGGACTGCTGGGGCTGTGAACTCCCCCACTACTAGCTCTCCTGCACCATTCCTCATAGTACCTCCTGCTGGGAAGTGCTGGGACTGCAGGAGTGAGTTGTCCCAAAGCTACTGCTCCTGTGCCATTCCCTACAGCGGCTCCTGCTGGGAGAGGCTGGGACTGCAGGAGCTGTGAACTCCCCCACTACCAGCTCTCCTGCACCATTCCCTACAGCATCTGCTGCTGGGAGAGGCTGGGACTACAGTAGCTGGGAGTCCTTCATTACTCTTCCCTTGCAGGCTGACACATGGAATTTCCTGCTATTCATGTAAGTTGCACTATTTCCTATGTAGATTTCTTCTTGATTCTGAAGGCACATACCCAGTGTCCAGGCAATGTAGTACTTGGGCCTACAGGCGGCCAAGGATATGTAGAGATAGAGCAAGCGATGAAGGAGCGGAGCTGTCCCAAAGAAAGATTCTTCTATGTTGTAGGCCACGGGAACGACTTTGGAAAGTGTCATATGGATGGCAAGGAGCAGGAAACTGGTAACAACCTTCTCCAGCACTGCGTTCTGCAATGACACCAGACCAGTGTGAGACACAGCATCGCTCCAGGGAAAGTGAGAAAGATGCTGCACGCACCTGTTCTCCAGCACTGCGTTCTGCAATGACACCAGACCAGTGTGAGACACAGCATCGCTCCAGGGAAAGTGAGGAAGATGCTGCACGCACCTGTTCTACAGCACTGCATTCTGCAATGACACCAGACCAGTGTGTGACACAGCATCGATCCAGGGAAAGTGAGAAAGATGCTGTACGCACCTGTTCTCCAGCACTGCGTTCTGCAATGACACCAGACCAGTGTGAGACACAGCATCGCTCCAGGGAAAGTGAGGAAGATGCTGCACGCACCTGTTCTCCAGCACTGCGTTCTGCAATGACACCAGACCAGTGTGAGACACAGCATCGCTCCAGGGAAAGTGAGGAAGATGCTGCACGCACCTGTTCTCCAGCACTGCGTTCTGCAATGACACCAGACCAGTGTGAGACACAGCATCGCTCCAGGGAAAGTCAGGAAGATGCTGCACGCACCTGTTCTCCAGCACTGCGTTCTGCAATGACACCAGACCAGTGTGAGACACAGCATCGCTCCAGGGAAAGTCAGGAAGATGCTGCACGCACCTGTTCTCCAGCACTGCGTTCTGCAATGACACCAGACCAGTGTGTGACACAGCATCGCTCCAGGGAAAGTCAGGAAGATGCTGCACGCACCTGTTCTCCAGCACTGCGTTCTGCAATGACACCAGACCAGTGTGAGACACAGCATCGCTCCAGGGAAAGTCAGGAAGATGCTGCACGCACCTGTTCTCCAGCACTGCGTTCTGCAATGACACCAGACCAGTGTGAGACACAGCATCGCTCCAGGGAAAGTCAGGAAGATGCTGCACGCACCTGTTCTACAGCACTGCGTTCTGCAATGACACCAGACCAGTGTGTGACACAACATCGCTCCAGGGAAAGTGAGGAAGATGCTGCACGCACCCGAAGTTTACTGACTTGACTTGATTGATCGCCTTTCTAAGTCATGAGATCTCCGCACACACCCTGCTTGTTGTAAGGCGGCAGAGAGAAGGCTTTATTGGACTGGGGACTGTCTCCAAAATCCTGTGGAAGGCACACGTTTATAGTATCCTGCAGAGGCAGCTGGTGGGCCATGAAATAAGCAGGTGAGAAGGGGGCGTCTCCCCTTCCCCCTCCCCCTGCACCCTTCCCATTCTCCATCTTGTTCTTGCTTCTCTTTCCTTCCTCCCCACTTTCTCTTTGACTTACTGTGGGCTGGCTGGGAGAGAGAGGGGATGACACAGCCCAGCTGGAGGGCTAACGCAGGAGACTGGAGCCCTCCCCTTCCTCCCAGTCCATCTAAGGAAGGAAGATGGGCACTCCCTAGTTGAGAAACACTGGACTACAGCACATTTGTGATGTCATCCAGCATTCTTAAAGCTGCCCTGCTATTGGTCGGGCCTCAGGATGGTAGGAGACAGGTCACATGATCATGTCTGGCAAATCACAATGCTTAACTCAAAAATTGAAGGAATGTGCTGGAGCATGTTTAAATATTTTGTTTTTTTGTTAGGGAGGGAGGTCAGGGCGAATCGTGGGCCGAGTCTGAGATCCTTAGTTACTGACTCTCTGCGTGACCGCAGAGCAAGTCACTTTATCTCCCTGGGCTTCTGTTTATCTAACTTATCTTTTCTTCCTTCTCAGAGGTGGCTGCATGCATATTTCTCTGGGTTTTTGCTTAGATGAAAGTCACCAGATTTCTCATTTCTCGGTGATAATTACTCAGGCTACGAGTCGGCGCACATTAATAGGAGAAGGACTCACCGTGGGGGACGGCTCTGAGCGCTTCTGGGTGCCATTCTCCTTCAGCTGGTCCAAGTCACCACCCCGCTGATAGTGCGTTCCCTCAATGAAAGACACATAGTCGTTATATGAGCAGAGAGGACCAGCAAGGATGCCCATGAAGTTAAAATTGTAACTCAGGTATTCCAACGGACTAGGAAGCTTCCTTAGTCAAAAGAAGAAAGGGGAGAAAGAGAGCTAAATTTTGATCTTAGAAGGCTACCATACACTCCCCCCCCCCTCCCCCCACTATCCCCCTCCCCCCACTATAAAGCAGCCACCCTTTGCAGATCGCAGGTCTTAACCATGAACTCGGGTGGGGCCAGGCCGGTGGCTCAGTAGCCGTGTTCTGTTCTGCCGTGCAATCTCCTGGTTTTCAGGGCTGAGAGGGGAGGCTGTTTCAGTGACTGGACCGGAGTGTCCATGGTAGCTGGGTTCCAGAAAGACTGGCGGTGTGTGGCACCGGTCCAAGACTGTCGCTGTGATGAGGTGGGCAGGGAGGTGAGGAAGGGGAAATACAAGGCAGAGGGGAACACGGCTTGCCATGAATCCAAGGACAGGCATCAGTAAAAAGCTAGAAAGAGCTGAGATTTCACTTTAGAAAAAGCGTAAAGCGTTCAGCTGCTAAAACTGCCGGTGTGCTCTGGGCCTCCCCATCGTGTCCAGACCCCTTTCCCATCTCTTGATCCTGGCATGCGTCACTCTGAGGAAGTTCAGTTTGTCCGCCGTGGTAGCAAGCGTGGGACAGGGCCCGTCCTCTTACCTGAGTGCTTGAATCTTCTGGGATGGACTAAGAGATTCAGGAGGCCTGGCAGTTCCTGGAAAAAGAAGGATTTTATACGGTGAATTTTCCTGTATTGAAGACCACAAGAATATTTTTACCCCTTTCTCCTTCTTAAGATTTTACTTTGCCCAAATGCACTTCAGAGATCGAGAGAGAGAGAGATGCCAACGTCTTGTCCTCGGCAAATCCAACGTAACTTCCTTACTTCAGCATCTTCTGTGTCTTAAAGAAATTCCCCTTCTGCTTTAGTTTTAAATTGTAAGGAAGTCTCAGTGTTTCAAATTTTGGAAAACCCCCTCCTCTCCAGTAACTTCAAATCGGATTTCATGGGCATCCGCCACCGGCGTTGCGCCGCTCTGTAGAAAGTGTGAATACAGCACGGACTCTGGGGAGGGAGTGGGGTGCACACATAATAGGAAGCTGCCCGCTTCTCATTTCTGTAGTGCTACATAAGTCTAGTGCTACAGGAATGATAAATAGTGGTAGTACAGAATTTCCAAAAAAGGTGCAAATTTATAAGGCGGCAAAGTAATATTAGAAAAGGAAAGAAAGAAGATGTCAGAGAATCAAGAAAGAGGAAAGTTGATATTTTGAGCAATCTAGCTGGTCCTGCGGCTTGCAGTCTGGAAAGGACGCTAGGGCGGGGAGCTGGGGCCGGTGCAGAGCCTGGAGAGGAATTAGCCGGGGAGAGGCAGGAGCCAGCAGTCCCCTTCTCCCCCCCACCCCCAATCTTAAAAGTCCCTGAAAGCTGCCTTCTCCCCCCTCCCCCACATCACAGACTGGCATCTCCCTGGTGTTACCATCATGTAATTCGAAGGCCACTTTGGTGATTTTCTGTGTAAGAATCATCATTGGGCTAAAAAAAGAGAGAGAAAGGGACATTTGTAATAAAAAGAAAACACGAAAAGATATTGCACAAACTGTGTGCCGTTTGGGTGGGAGGGAGGTGCTTAGAATCGGTGTGCACTGTGGCAAAAGGAAATATGGAACTGGCTCTCACCCAGCTGAGGTGAGAAATGTCCTTGGAAAGGGACTAACTGTGCTCCCGAAGGCCAGAATGGAGGATTTGGGGGGGTGGAGGGCAAGGAGACACACGGGGGGTCGCTGAGCCCTTTGTTCCCGCCGCCCTTCTGGAGAATGAACGACTCTTACACCGTAAAGTCAGAGGACTCCTCAGAGCTGTCCAGAAGGCGGTTGATTTGGAAGATCGTGAGGTAGCCCATGGCAAACAGCAAAGAGTATCTGAAAGCGAATGGGGAGAGAGGAGTTACAGGGCATCCCGCAGGAAGGTCACCAAACAGACGTCCCCTGGCACCGTGCAAAACCTGACTCTGCGTGACGTCCTCTCAGGAGTCAAAGATTCACTGGTGACGAGGCCCCTGTACCAGTGCAGCTTTATCTTCCAATATTCTCAGCAGTGGCTTGGGGAGACCTGTGCGCTCCCTCCCCCTTTCCCCCCCCCCCCTGCTGTACTCGACATGGCCCGAGGTGTCCCGCCTCTCCTCCGCCACACCCTGGACGGGCACTCACACGTGCACGCGGCTCCTGTCGGACACCAGCAGGATGACGTATGATACTATCACCTCTCCAAGTATGAAGACTGTGCACCTGTGGAGAGAGAAGACAGGATTAATGGTCCCTCTGGGACCACCCAGGAGATCCAGGGTCTTTCTGGAAAGAAACAGGTACAGCACATGGGGGGGGAGGCTCAAGCCAGGATTTCAACGTCCAAGATCTTCAGTGACATGGAAGTGCGTTAAAGTCGTGTAAGGAATAGCCTGTGGTGTGTTGTCCAACAAACAGCCCAGATCCCCCACATTCCTATTTTTTTCTTTTCAAATAAGAAAGCATTAGTTTTTAATTCTGTTTTTATTGCATCCAGCAGCACACAATAATGTCAAACATTTTTAAGGGCTGCTCTGCTGTTGTTCAGTGCCTCCCTCACCATGTGCTGTCTAAATGCCTTAAATGGTTGTATGGACTGGGAACTTGTGATTGGGTCAGAGCGATCACATGACCCCCACGCAACACTCTGTATGGTCGGTCTGGGATCTCCTTGCTCCATCTCCTCTCTATTACAAGCAGTGCAATCGTTGGACAAAACGGTGTCCCAGGCAAGGGCTGCTTTTGGTAGCTCCCCCTTCCTTCGCTTTCAGGCTTGCGGCTCCCAATCAGACTGACTCAGGAGTTTGATGTGATGCCTCCTCCCCATTCGGCTTGAAGCTCTGGACAGATGCTCCTCTTCCCTACCCCTTGTAACTGCCCTGAGTATCATAATCACTGCCGTGCTGGACAGATACACACAAGAGGCAGTCCCTTCCCCATGGAGCTTACAATCTAGTCAAGACTCAAGTACAAAACAAATAACAGGCTTCAGGATCTTTATTATGGAAAACGTGCTTAAGATCATCAAAGCTACGAACAGGAAGAGCCAGGGTTTAAGAATTAAAAGCAACCTCAAAATGGGGGAGGGGCGGTTTTAGGCAGGACTTGGCTATGGTCAGAGATGGGGGCATGATGTGCCAGCTCCGGAAGGTTGCTCCGAGCGTACGGGGCAGCAATAGAGGGGGGCAGAGATAAGAGCAACTTACCTGGCTGTTCCCCCCCCCCACTCCCCTCCTTAATTGGCCTTTTAAAATAGCAATAAACAGATTTCACCACATTTTTGCCTGGGGGTCACCCGCACGTGTGAATTGTGCCTTGCGCTCAGTTTTACCACAAATCGCACCATGTCTTATTGTTCAGTGTACGATCGTGATGCTGCCTGGCAAATCACAATACTTGGCTTTCTTTTCCCTTAACCATTTTTTAAAAATACTATACTGCTGCTACTTATTTTTAAAGCGCTACTAGACAAACCCAGTGCTATATAGATTCATATAAGATACAATTTCTGCTCCAGGAAGCTTACAATCTAGTCAAGACAAACAAACATGAGAAATAGGAGTCCATGAGAAGTGCATTTATTATAGATCTTAGGATTTAAAAGCAGCCTCAAAAAGGTGAGTTTATAGCGTGGACTTGAATAAGGCCAGAGAGGAAGCACGGCGCACCGAATCAGGAAGTCTGTCCTCAGCATACAGCACAGCAAGGTGGAAAGCACGGAATAGGATGGCGGTGGAGGAGGGAATAGATAAGAGCAGCTTGACCAATGAATGGAATTCATAAGGAAGGAAATAGGGAGAGAGAAGAGAAGATAGGTAATGAGGAGCTGCAGAGGGAATGCATTTATAGGCAAGTAAGAGAAGCTTGAACTGTTGTGGAAGTGGACAGAGAGCCAAGGTAGTGACTTGGGAAGAGGGGGGTTACATGGCCATAGCGAACTGAAGGAAGGTAAGTCATGCATCCAAATTTTGAATAGATTCCAGTGGAGAAAGATGGCTCATATTGGAGGCCTGCACAGAGCAAGCTGCAATATTCTAAGTTGTAGGTGATATGAGTGGATGAGCGATTTGGTAGTGGGTCCAGAAAGGAAGTGATAAATTCTAGCGATGCTATAGAGGAAGAGATGACATGCTTTAGCGGTGGTTTGCATGTGCGTGAAGGAAAGAGAGGCATCAAGGTTGACCCCAAGGTTATGGGCCAAGGGAACTGGGAGGATGGGAGTGCCAGCCACAAAGCCAGCAGAAAGAGGGGACGTGGGGGTAGGGGAGATAAGAATTTCCGTCTTGGGATTGTTAAATTTAAGATGGCGGCAGGACATGCAGGCTGAGATTTGGGGCTGGATTCTTGGTGAAATTTCCGGCATAGAGAGGTAGATCTGGGTGCCATCACTATAAATGTAGTATTGATTTAAGGATTTAAGGAAGCTGGAAGAGTGGTCGAAGATATGGCAGCTGAGATTCTTTGCCAAGAAGTGTAGAGTCATGCATATGGGGTGTGGAAATCTGAAAAAACTGTATTCGATGGGGAGTGAAGGGCTGATGTGCACGGAGCAGGAGAGAGACCTTGGGGTGATAGTGTCTAACGATCTGAAGTCGGAGAAACAATGTGACAAGGCAATAGCTAAAGCCAGAAGAATGCTGGGCTGCATAGAGAGAGGAATATCGAGTAAGAAAAGGGAAATGATTATCCCCTTGTACAGGTCCTTGGTGAAGCCCCACCTGGAGTACTGTGCTCAGTTCTGGAGACCGTATCTCCGAAGGGACAGAGACAGGATGGAGGTGGTCCAGAAAAGGGCGACCAAAAAGGTGGATGGTCTTCATCGAATGACTTATGAGGAGAGATTGAAGAATCTAAACATGTATACCCTGGAAGAAAGGAGGAGCAGGGGTGATATGATACAGACTTTCAGATACTTGAAAGGTTTTAATGATCCAAAGTCAGCGACAAACCTTTTCCATTGGAAAAAAATCAGCAGAACCAGGGGTCACGATTTAAATCTCCAGGGAGGAAGACTCAGAACCAATGTCAGGAAGTATTTCTTCACGGAGAGGGTAGTGAATGCCTGGAACGCCCTTCCGGAGGAAGTGGTGAAGACCAAAACTGTGAAGGATTTCAAAGGGGCATGGGATAAACACTGAGGATCTATAAAGTCTAGAGGATGTGAATGAAGAGAAGAGGCATGGGGGTGGCTTGCGGGAATGACAGCTACTACCAGGTGATTAATACCCTTATTCAATAAACATACACACGGTTAATGCGATTCCAACATTGCTCTATGCTTCAACAGCAAGAGAAAATATGGAAAAAAGGATTTGCATTCACAAAAAAGTGGGGGAGTAGCTTGCTTGTTGCGGCGGTTACTACCCCAAACCAAATAAGACTGATACTTCACTTTCAACGCATATCCAGCTTAGCTCACTGCTTCAACGGCAGGGGGGAATGAAGATAAGAGGATTTACATTCAGACAACAACCAACAAGGACTGAATTGCATAGACTGAGAAAACAAATAAGCATGGGTGTAGCTTGCTTGTTACAGTGGTTACTACCCTGAATCAATTAAGCCTGATACTTCACTTGGAATACATATCCAGCGCAGCTCACTGCTTCAACGGCAGGGGGAATTAATAAAAGATTATTTATATTCAGACAACAACCAACAAGGACTGAATTGCACAGGCTGGGTAAACAAATAAACGTGGGAGTAGCTTGCTTATTGCGGCAGTTACTACCCCTAACCAATTAAGCTAGATACTTCACTTAGATGCAGCTCCAGCACTGCTCTCTACATCATTGGCGGGGGTGGAAGGTAAATAGAACCAAAAAGTTACTAATAAGGGCCAAGAGTAACAGATAAGTATGAGTTAAAAATAAGTGTGAAAGCTTGCTGGGCAGAACTGGATGGGCTGTTTGGTCTTCTTCTGCTGTCATTTCTATGTTTCTATGTTCTATGAAAACCATGGGAGGAGATCAGAACAGCAAGGGAAGAAGTGAAGAGGGCTCAGGGCAGATCCTTGAGGCTCTGGTAGCAGAATAGCGGTAGAGGAAGAGCTGCCCGAGGATACGAAATAGTACGCCAGGAAAGAGAAGGGGAAAAGCACGATGGAGCCACAGTCCCCAAATCCAGTGGAGCACAAGGTGTCAAGAAGTAGATGGTGATCACCGGTTAAGGATGTGCAGCCGGAAAATGTTTTTGTAGCCATTAAGGATTTTCTAATCAGTTTATTTTAAATTAATTTCATTTCTGTTTCTATAGAAAATAGTTTGCACTAAATCCATTTAGTGGGCACAAAAAAACAAATACAAATAAAACAAATGCATATCCCTATCAATGGTGTGAAAAGCAGTGGATAAGTCAAGGCGGAGTTATCAAGTATGAAAATGGGAGGAACCGGTTTGACCAATCAGATCACTTAATTTGTTGAACATTCAAATACATCTGTCCAAGAAAAGCAAATTTTGTGATTTTCTTTGTCATGGTGCTTCTAAAAAAAAAAAAAAAAATGGAAACCAGGATGGAAATGAGAGCTGTGCATTTGCAGAGATTGTCTAGTGCTTTGCAATTTTGACCCTGGTTGAAAATGACCTCACCCTTATCAGATGAAGGTCCTTTTCACTAGGGTAGCTGCTGTGCCCTGAGTTTAGAGCTGCTCAATGGGGCTGATGCAAAAAAAAAAAAAAAAGTGCTGAAAGTATTTGTGGGATTTAAGTTGCTTTTGATATTTTTTTTGTTTAGGCATTACAGAGAAAGTTTTGAATTATTTGCTCTTTAAGTTGAACTGTTTATGTTGAAATGAAATAAATATTATTAAAAAGTAAAAAAAGTGGATGCCATGCAACATTTAAATTAGGGGACGTACTGCCAAGGAGGTGCTAGTGCCTTGTTGGCAGTGGGCGCCCGGGAGAGGTCAGAACCTGGGGTAAGAACATGGATGCTGAATTTATCGGCGACTGTTTTCCTAACCAGCATACAGCCGTGGGTTAGGGAAAAGGACGCTGTTTTTTTAATCTTTTAAACCTTTCGTTCCTCTCACTTAATGTCTCCATGATATTAAGTCAGAGGATGCATAGAAAAGCAGTATTTTCTGCTTTTCTGTACAACTTTTGGGGGTGCTCAGAAATTTAATGCCTGATTTGGGCAGGCATTCATTTCTGAGTGTAAACAAAACTGAGTGTAAAAATGTCCAGATTGGATGCACATTGGGACAGATTTTAAAAGGGTTACGCGCGTAACCCTTAAACCACCCCCTGCGTGCACCGAGCCTATTTTGCATAGGTTCGGCGGCGCGCGCAAGCCCTGGGACGTGCAAAAAGGGGCGGGGTGTGGGCAGGGAGGGGCGTGGCCTGACCCTCAAGGCACAGCGGCCATTTGCCGCTGTGCCTGGGATTGTGGGCCGGCCGTTGGCCGGTGTGTGTAAGTTACGCCTGCCGGGAGGCGTAACTTCTTCAACAAAGGTAAGGGGGGGTTTCTAGGTAGGCCTGGGGGGCGGGTTAGGTAGGGGAAGGTGCGGGGGGTGGGGCAGAAGGAAAGTTCCCTCCGAGGCCGCTCCGATTTCGGAGCGGCCTCAGAGGGAACGGAGGCAGGCTGCGCAGCTTGGCGCGCGCAAGTTGCACAATTGTGCACCCCCTTGCGCACGCTGACCCTGGATTTTATAACATGTGCGCTATAAAATCAGGCGTAGATTTGTTCGCGCTGGGTTGCGCGAACAAATCTGCGCCTGCGTGCAGGTTTTAAAATCTGCCCCATTATTTTTTTTGCCTCATTGACATGCATTTGCATGTGATAAGTGCTATTAGTTTTGCCGTGCGTTAGAATCGAGTTGTGGAGGTGCTAATCCCCTCATAGCATAAGGGGCTGTGGACGCGCCTACACAATGTGCATCCAACCGCGGGTTAAACAGTGCGCTCGGCTGAGCACCCAGAGTGTATGAGCTCCTAAGTGAGGTTTTTGACCCACTTTCTGAGGAGAAAAAGGCTTATGAAATTGCTCTGCGTTGTACGCGTATCTCTAGTGCTGGAAAACTGCTACAAGTATACTGTATCTTCTGTCTCATTTGAAATTATGAGATCCATTCCTCTGTGGTTTGCTCTACATAAATAACTGGTCGGTTCTTATAACCAGCATGGATTCTGATGTTCAATTAGCAGCAGTGGTGAATGCAGATCTGTAGAGGGGTCTCTCTGCTGCAGTCACAGACGGCCGCCTCAAGAGGACATGCTGGGACGCAACAAAGCCACAGACACACGGGAGACAAGTACTTACCAGCCATAGCAGAACATGCAAAGGTAGAAGCCCAGTAGGGTGGCCACAGCATGCCTGACGATGGGATTGGTCTTTGTGGGGTGCAGATACTTCCGGAAGATTAGAGCCAGGGGCAGTGCACAGATCTGACCCAGGAGGAAATTCATCTGTGGGAAGAAGGCGCACAGACTGGTAATGAGAGCTATGACAGGAGGGCACTCAGAGGGCCAGTGGGTGCTTCTTTGGACTAAATGAGAGGGTCCCATCCCAATGTGGGACAGAACCTAACCCTCACCCTGAGGATTTCTGCTGTCCCGTGCATGTGACTCAGTCTCTTACACATTTATTTAGGCTAGGGATGTCATTATTTTTTTCCCCAATATATCTTTAATGAGGTATACAGCAAACAAACACACGTTTCATTATGTATTTCTGATGCATAATAACTTGGTGGGGGGCGGGAGAGTGGTAAACCCTACATGAATCCAAATGCTGTCTTCTTTCCAGGTTAGTGAAAATAAGTCCCACTTACTTGCAAAAAGAAAATAAAAAAATGATTCTAGAGACAAAGTACGGTCTGTAGTTGAGTTTCTAGCCTTTGGGGTAGGCCAAAATGTTTTTTAAAAGGTGAGCGCTGTAACCTCTGGCAGAAAAAGTGGCACAATTGTTTTTTTAAAGTGACTTTTGCAGGAGAAACTTGAGCTAGTGTTTTAAAAATGGGAAAAACTTGCTCATTTTCTTTTAAAGCTATGGGATACAGTAAGAGAAGGCTCTCTTGCAGCTAGCTTTCATGGTTTTCTTTTCTCTGCAAGTATAACAAAGTTTTACAATGTGCCCAAATTACTCCCATACAGGCCGATACAGTACAGTGCGCTCCGGTGGAGGTATACAGCGGTGGAGCGCACTGTAAACCCGCATTTGGACGCACATTTTCGACGCACTAGCTTTATCTCTTATTCAGTAAGGGGTAATAGCGTGTTGAAAACGCGCGTCCAACCCCCCCAAAACTAATAGCGCCCACAAATGCATGTTGATGGCCCTATTAGTTATTCCTGCGCGATACAGAAAGTAAAAGACCTCTACAGATTCATGACGATATTAAGTCAGAGGCCCCAAAAGTAAAAAAAAAATAAAAATTTAAAAAAAAAATTAAAAATCATCCCGTGGCCCGGAAGACGGACGCTCAATTATGCCGGCATCCGGTTTCCAAACCCGTGGCTGTCAGCGGGTTTGAGAACCGACACCGGCAAAATTGTGCGTCGGCTGTCAAACCCGCTGACAGCCGCCACTCCTGTCAAAAAGGAGGCGCTAGGGACGCGCTAGTGTCCCTAGCGCCTCCTTTTACCGCGGGCCCTAATTTGCATAGGCCACCCTCCTGAATTGCGCGCCCAGGAGAGTGGCCTGTGTGCGCACCAGGAGAGCGGGCGCGCGCCAGCTCTCCCGCGTGTTTTTCTGAATCAGCCTGATAAGCAGTACCAGAAGCTGTGCGGGTGCGGCAGGCTCTGGTGGACTTACACTGCTCTCAGGAGGTGCCATGGGACTGTGGGTGGCGTGGAAGGGGTTGATGGAATGACTCTGGTGTCTTCTCCTCTATGCTCTAAATATCTTTGTATTTGCCCTCCTGGTCAAACCGACTATCTCCTTTTACAACAGCTGCTATTCAGCAAACCCCAACTATTTACCAGTGTTTGCCTTCCGGAGGCCAAAATGAATTTGGGTGACTGAAACCCGGAATGAGTAAGTTTCCCTGCTATGCCTCTGTTGCAAGCCGAACTTTCTCTTTTGTTTTGAGTCTCATTTCAGGCCTTATATATGCAGTATCCAGACATTTCCCCTCAATTCCAGAAACTGGACCAGCAAGGAGGAGGTGTGGTCTCCTAGCCACAGCACTGACAGATGAGTCAGGAGAAACCTCGATGCACAGGTTTCACATTCTGACTGTGTGAAAGGCACTTTGTCTCTGGTGCAGCAGCTTTGGTAGCTGTAACTGGGTGGTAATCCAGCACAGCATATGTTCTTTCTCCTATTCCTTCGGAAGGGTGCTACCTGGCCCCCCCCAACCTTGAGAATCGTGTCTGGATCAAGCTGATCATCATTGTATTTCTTTCTTTTGGATTTGCCTCACACCTTTTCGTTGGTAGCAGGTATGTTCCCTGTCCCCGGGGCAATGGAGGGTGAAGTGACTTGCGCTGGCGATCCCCAGAATCTGACTATGTTATACCCCTGGGCATTGGCACCCCCCCCCTGGGGAGCTGCCTGGCTCTGCTCTCCTGCCCCTGCTAGTCGCTGAGAAAAGCTTGCATCCAGCGAGCAGTTGTTACCTGTTCGGTCGGCAGGCTGTCGAGTACGGCGAGCCAGCCCGGGCTGCCCATGCTGCTGCTGCTGTCTGCCTCGGGGATCTCCATAGCTGCCGCTGCCTGTGCCTGGACTGCAGCCCAGTGCGTGCGACCTGCCCTGATAAGGCGCGCACACACCCTCGGCCCAACGAAACTCTCAGCCCTCCCCATTCACAGGGCAGCCCTGTGCACGCCTCTGCTAGCAAAGCTAAGCCCCGCGCTTCCCCAGCTTGCAGGTTCCCCTGCCCCAGGCTTCCAGGGGCGCGCGCCGAACAAGAGCGCAACAGTGCGCGCGCACAGTTTATTTGCAGTGGATGCGCGCTGTCTCGTCTACCCCTATCCCTCCGCTTTGCTTGTGGGCGGGTGCCTTATGCACTTTTTGATCTCCTCAAAACAGAAACAAAGCAGGTTCTTCCCCTTTGAAAACCGCCTACAAAGTAGGCAGTCTAGGAGTGCCTCATGTCCATTACAAACTGCCCGCGCTACTGGAGCCCATCCAGTAACCTTCCAGGTACTACTGAGCGAGCTGGCTGGCAGGTAATGGGACCTGCCTGCTGTGCAGTGCCCTCTCTAGATAGAAGTATTTGGGGTGGGGACATGGGGAGCAAGTTAAAGTGACCTGGATACACATCAGGTGCACCCTGCTATAAAAGGTACAAGAAGAAAAAGGCCCAAGGTTGTTATCCTTCTGTGTAATAAAAAGAAAAAAAGGCCATTTTAACGCAGGTTCCAGTCCTGCCTTCGGGCAAACATTGGCTTATATTAAAAAATACTGTGCAGTTGCAAAGTATGCCAGTGTCACACACAGGATCTCTGTAACTCACTGGCTCTTCTCCCCTCCCCCCCCCCCCCCCATCCTCTCACAAACACAAGCTCTCTCTCACACAGGCCATGGAGTGCACTGTTAACCTGCATTTGGACGCGTGTTTTCGACGCGCTAGCTTTACCCCTTATTCAGTAAGGGGTAATAGCGCGTCGAAAACGCGCATCCAACCCCCCCGAGACTAATAGTGCCCGCAACATGCAAATGCATGTTGATGGCTCTATTAGTCATTCCCGCGCGATACAGAAAGTAAAATGTGTACCAAGCCACACATTTTACTTTCAGAAATTAGCACCTACCCAAAAGTAGACGCTAATTTCTGCCGGCACCGGGAAAGTGCACAGAAAAGCAGTAAAAACTGCTTTTCTGTGCACCCTCCGACTTAATATTATGGCGATATTAAGTCGGAGGTCCCGAAAGTTAAAAAAAGTTAAAAAAAAATAAATTTGAAATCGGCCAGTGGCTCGCGGGTTGAAAACCGGACGCTCAATTTTGCCCGCGTCCGGTTTCCGAACCCGTGGCTGTCAGCGGGCTCGAGAACCAACGCCGGCAAAATTGAGCATCGGCTGTCAAACCCCCTGACAGCCACTGCTCCTGTCCAAAAAGAGGCGCTAGGGATGCGCTAGTGTCCCTAGCGCCTCTTTTTATCGCCGGCCCTAATTTAAATATTTTAGTTTACTGAATCGCGTGCACAGGACACTGGCCTGTGTGCGCGCGCTGGGAGAGCGGGCACTCTCCCGCGAACTTTACTGTATTGGCCTGACAGACACATAAGAGTCTCTCACACAGGCTCTCTCACACACATAAACACTCATACATGTTTTCACACATAAAGACTCTCACACACATGCACATGCTCAGAGGCTCTCTTACACAGACACACATGCACAGACAGGGCCGGTAATAGCTTTTTTGTTGCTTTGTACGAACAATGTCTGTGCTGCCCCTTTCTCCCACTCTGTTAATGAACAAGCTACCAAAAAGCACCTAGCTCCCTCCAATGGTCTATATTTAAAATAGCCAATGCAAGAGTATTAAGTGCCTTATTTTTGTTGAGTAGGTGGACCCTTGGACCAAGGAGGAGCCCTACAGGTCCCCACTGTCGGTAGGCGATGCTGATTTTTATATTCCACTTTTCGGCACTTCAGTAGGCAAACCTTGTAGCTTTATGCACACCCGAGCTGTCTACATGCATACAGTTAAGAATTATGCATTTTACATGAAAAAGAACAATTAAATGTACAGTCTTCTGAGGTAAAAATATCACTTACATTATATTATATTCACATGCACTGCTGTGGTGCACACCAGAAATCCCTGCAAAAAAGATACTTGGAACCCATATGTTATTAGGCCTATTGTAATGCATGTTGGGTGTGTGCTTGATCCTCAAAAAGCCATGAGTACATTGAATTACAATTACAATAAACCTCTCATACCAAAACAACCCTACCTATGAGAAGGGAACACTGCAAATATTATACCAGGATTTAAAACACCAATACTCTTCCTATTAGGAGAATATATCATCTCAATCACACTTGCAGAACACAAACAGACCCTTACCAAATACAGAATAGAGCAACCATAAAGTATAAATAGAAACATGCAAACAAAAAACTGAACTGGAAACTGCAACAAGCCACACTCTATATGCAGTGCAACAATAGAAAAAACAGAACTATCACCATTCCTCAAACATCAAATAAAATCAAGAAATATAATAAATACATAATCATAATATCAAAAACATACTAATAAAAAGAATATTTAAAAAATAACAGGGGGGGTGGGAATTGGAACCCTAGAGACAAAAAAATGGGCCCAGACTAAAGGTCTGTGGATCCAATACAAAATAAGATTGCTGGGCAGACTGAACGAGCCTTTTGATCTTTTTCTGCCATCAATATCCATGTTTTTATGTTTCTATAACTGACGAACAGAAGATCCAATAATTAAAACTTGTATACAATTTTTTTAAATTTCCCAAACACAATAAAATATTTAAAACCATCAGACACACCAAATAATAGGGATGTGTATTTGTTATATCTATTTCAGTGGGTACGTGCATACCTTGCCGACTTTCTAGTACACTCGGGAAAACGGACAGTATGCGTTTATCTCATTTTTAAAAAACCACACATATAGTCTCTGATTCCCGTGCCCGCCAAAACAGATGTAATGAATGCATATTGCTACCAAATAACACTCAAATATTACAACTAATAAGGATTAAAACATTTCACACTCTGAGTGTTGTCCCTTTAGGATTAGAAGTCGTGAGTAACAACTCTTTGGATTTGGTTAGAGTTGTGCCGTCAGGGTATTTGAGAACTAAAGTAACCGACGCTAATGAAGAGTTGTTACTCGCAGCTTCTAAGCCTAAAGGGACAACGCTGTTTGCCTGAATACAAATAACATCAAGAGCTCTTATTCCTGTATTGGACCATTGATTTATCTAAGGACTGTGATTTATTTAAGGATTGTGATCCATTTAAGGACTATATTTTTTGTTTAAAATTTTTTTTAGAAAAACAAAAGTTACACCATGTTTTTATTTGATTGTGCTAAAATATAATATTAGATTTTCATAACAAGAAAAAGATTTTTGTATGATAAAGATTTTTATGAATTTAACTTGATTTTTTAAATTTTTTCTTAATCTAAATCTATACGAGTGTTCATGTTCTCTCTTTTTGAATTGCACACAATATCTACTAAACACAAAACAAAGACTAATACAAAACTATTTCTTGTTGTTTACATATTTATACAACAATTTTTAAATCATACATATTAAAAACTTTTAGAAAAAACTAAAAGAGTCCTTCAAATTGTCAGTACACATATTTATATGTTAATGGCCTAAATTCTTGAAATGTTAAGAATGATGGTTCAGTCCTCTGTTAGAAATAAACGACTTAGCAGATACTAATGTAAACACTCTTATCTCCTTAATGTCCTTCAGATGAGTAGCTAAAATCCTCTGCTTTGAATCCAGCTAGTATTTCTACTTCAATGAGCTCTGTCTGTGAACCTCTCTGTTCGCACTCACACATACACACACTCCCTTTCTCACACACACATACAAGCTTCCTCTCTCATACATGCTCACATATTCTTCCTCTCTCTCTCTCACACACACACAAACACCCAGGTATTTCCAGACTGATTTCAGCCAGGTCCTCCTCTTCACTTTGGCTGTGCTGCGGGTTGGGAACTGTAGGGGAGCCTGTGGCCTTCTTAACATTCTGGCCACTGCGGAATGGGGTCCACTGCTGGTCACTGGCTGCTCTGCTCCTTTCTTCTTTGGCGGCAGCTTACCAGACCTTGCTCTGTTTTCAGTGGGATGAGGTCTGCTGGTGGCCGCCGGATCGTGGGTCCTTTTGTGTGTGGCGGTGGGGCAATGCCATCCCCTCGCCCATGATTCTGGGGTGTGTGGCAGCAGGAGTTGCATTTAAGCAAATGTCATCTCCAGCTGCTGCGGAGTCATTTTTGCAGTAAGAGCTGCGAGACTGGCTCCTTGGAAGCAGGAGATCGGATCACAGACTCGCATCAACGAGGGAAAAAATGCACATGAACCAGAAAATGTGGCTATTTTCATAGGGGCCAGATTGGAGTCATCTCAGAAAACAGACAAACATCCAGGCTAGTTTCTGAACAGAGTCAGCTGCCCTGCGGCAGTTACAAGTAAAGCTTCCAGGAGAAATATAGAGAAGACTGCGGATAACTTGGCTTGCAATCTGTTATTGTTCCTGATACGGCTGATCATCCATGAAAGCAACCTAGCTCCGTCGCCTTTCACTTACTGGGTGGCTTCTCAACTGTGAATGCATCTCGGGGACCTGGTGTCCAGGATGTGCCCGGCTCCGAGCTGCCCTCATCACCCTGGGCAGGGGCTGCTTAGATGCTCGCCTACCCTTCTGGGCTCATGTATTCGTAGCCTCGCAGACTGACCCAAAAGGGCAGCATGGCGTCTCCCTCCCCCTGCCTCAGTGGTGCTCAGCTCAGGCTTTGATTGTTTTACCGCAACCTCAGGAGCACTTTGTGAGGAGGAGCTGGGGGCACCCTTCTTATTCATGCCACCCCTGTGATTAGTTCTCAGCAGCAGGGGTTAAGGAACAGTCTTTATTGGGTGGGGGGGGGGGGGGGGGGGGGTGAGAATACCAGGAATGTGCTATGAAGCTCAAGGAACTCTTGCCAGCGCTGCTCCGCTCGATGAGGGGTGCTGGTTTCAGAAAACAATTTAACAAGGGGTTTCTGAGGGCCCCTGCAAGCCCCCTCCGGCACATCACTGAAGATCCTCAGCTTATCAAGTGGACATCACCCCTCTACTTTACCCTGTACCCCTAGGCTCAGCCCTTCTACCGATGGCATCTCAAGGTGTCTATATATATCTATAAAAGGCTTGTGTCGGTCAGTCGGTCACTCGGTCTGTCTGAAAAACTGAAAAAGCACAGAACCAAAATGGTTCCGTCATTAGCCTTCCACTGATTGTCACTGCAACAATTAACAGCAACAATCACCTTCGCTCACCCCCATTTTCTTCCCAGAATTTTCCTATCACTTTACTCCACTCAGCGAAGTGGCTGCTTCTCCTGCAGACAGCGGTCTGTAGCACTCTCTATAGCTGGCCAACGGGAGACGTCAAATATACTGTCGCTGCCAGACTCAAGACTGCCAATGTAGTTTATGGGGAGGTTCTCTAAGTCTCAATATGCCGTCAAATTAATTAACAGTATTTATCTTTTTCATTTTTGCTCGATTTTATCATTTAAATGAGTTATGCATCAGGCTGGCGAGTATTCTTGGGTACTTTTGGGTAGTATGTTTATCCATCTATCTATCTGTGTGTGTGTGTGTGTGTGTGTGTGTGTGTGTGTGTGGCGAGAGCTCACCCAGGCTGTACCCTCCTTCGCTGGAGTTTCTGAGGATCTTTGACGGAGATCTGCAGATGACTGGGACCCTCCGAACTACATTCTCAAGAGTGGAACATTGCTGGAGGTCTCCGCCGGATGCGGGAAAGTGCTGGAGATTTGGAGGGTCTGTCTCTGTCGGGGCCATCTTAAGGCAAGGGCCACTGGTGCCCAGGGCTCTGCATCTGTAGGGGCCCCGGAATCTTCCCATACCCCGCTTCTTCTCCCCTGCTTATCTTGGGTGGGGGCCCCTCTCCTTGATCCCCTGATCTTTTCCGAGAGGGACCCTTAAAGTGTTTCAGTCCAAGTCGCCAGGACGGGTTAAGATGGCGCTGCTCCGTGTCCACCACGAAAGAGGCGTGCCGACCCCTGTAACCGGATCTTAGGATGGCTGAGTTCTGCCCGATGTGTGCGCACCGGTGCAGATCCCAGACAAGGGATCTGCACCGGTGCGCATCCTCAAAGCCTCATATGCCACTGTTGCTCTGCTCTACCTTACAAGATAAAAAAAAAAAAAGATGCATAATTAAAAACAACAACTTGGGGTTAATATGTGGGAATCTCTCTTCTGGTCAAGGTGACTGTTTGGCATTCGTTCACTACTTCTTGGCAGCAGATGCTTTTCTGTTTATTACAAAATGTGATAAGAGGCACAAAGGTCCTGGGTTGAGCGATCAGGCAAGCAGTTAGCAGACGTAGAGAGCTGGGCCGAGCTAAAACAAGCAGTGAGGCGCCAATGACAAACTGCAAGCCTGATCAGTGTGGTTGCTTACCATTCTCCGAAGGGTCTGAGATCAGGTTGACACCTGGATTCCTCCCCCTTTCCCTACCTGGGGGTGGGGGCGATGCTAACACTGGGACACCATGCATGCCAGGGCAGTCGGCGCACCCTCTTTCCAGCCAATCAGGGCCACGCTAACATCCATGCTGCCAATCCCCTTGCCTTACAGGATTCTGGGAGGAGGCGGGAGGCCAGCATGACATTTAGCATTGGTACCGCTGGTCCCCAGGCACGAGGAGGGCTTGAGAGAGGAGAAGACCCCTAGCTGCCACGCTGGTTAGGAGGAGAGTGAACGTTTTCCGGTGAGGGTGCTAGATTTTTTTCGCAGACTGCAACATCTTGCATTGTCGCATTGTAAGTACAGTCCAATGATGATGAACTTAGGTTTTAAGATCTCATAGATCCTGTCTCATTTTAGTATGCCAGCTTCCCCCTGATTCTTTGTATTTCTGGCACAGTGTGTAGCGTCCCCTACTGGTGCCTTTATTAACAACTACCCCGGGTTTCCCCTTCCTATGTAGCCCAGCCGCAACATGCCTCAGCCAGGGTTCACAAGAGCACAGCTCTTTCATTAAGCGGGCCTCTTGCGTTCAGCTGCCAGCAGTCGCTGTTATGTGATGGCCGCCTGGGACTCTCTCCCTGCCAGGAGCTGTGAGCACCACCTCTGCAGTGTCCCTAGCTTCTATCAGCCTCAACCCAGCTCTCCTACATGGCAGCACACAGCATTACCAGTAAGCTATCAAGCCGTCTTTGCCCTTCCAAAGAGAGCATGGGGGCTCCCAGTGAGGTTAAGCTGGGCAGTATTCTGGTCTGCAGACTCATAAGTACAAACGCACTTTACAGCAGAATCCACTGGTTTCCACTGGCACCCAGAGCCTCTCCACCTCCCTGTCATGCTGGCTTATTAGAAGGATCCAAGTCGTGCCGCAGTGACTAATGTTTGACGTTTCTTGTTGTTTCCTTAAAACCCAATTACTTGGGTTATCTTGTACACTATTATCTCAGATGGAGGGAATGCCTGCGGGAGTGTGTGACTGAGCCCAGGAATTTGGTGGTTGAATGGAGGGTGTTGCAAAGTAATCCCTGTTGCTGTGGTAAATCCAGCCCTGCCCTGCCTTGCCCACGCTGAATTTCTAAGAGTGCTGTGTGTACAACATACATGCAAAAGGCGTGACAACAGAAGGGGGTGAGGGGTAGAGGCAGAGAAGACCGCAGCAAATCTTAATGCGTTTATTAAATAAGGAAGGAAGTAAAAGCCCTGCCTCGTCATGAATCTTCCAATGCTTCTCAACGCGACCTGATAACAATGACCTTCACCTCCTCAGGTCAAGGTCATTTTCAATAAGGGACATTCCAGGCTCCTGATTGGTTTTCAGCCCAAATTTTGACCCTGATCTGTCCACTGGGAGGATGGATGGATTCAAGCAACCACAAAAGTGCATTTCTGCCATGGGATGAAAAAAACCAACAAAAAAGTCGATTTTTCTCTACCCTTGAACGGAAAAATAATAGCAGGAGGGCATACGGACACTCGATTACGGCTCGTGAAGATGGCAAGAGGAGAAATTGCAGACGTCTCCCCTCCTTCTCCTGTCCCATAATTCCTTGGACAGAGAAATCTAAGAAGATCCGGGGCTTCCTTGTTGAATTTTTTGGACCTGGCAGTTTCCTCCTGCTACCTTGTATTTCCAGCTCAGCTGGAACCGGGGCTGGGATCTGATGCCATGAGCCTTCATTCACACCTACAGCCCCCCGTGTACCTTGATTTGTCATTGCACCGGGGCTCCCTCCGGGACGCCACAATCATGCGCTGTGAATGCAGCCAACGGGGGGGTTAAGCGATGACCATGACACCCTCCCCTCCCCCAAAAGGGTGTGAGAGCTGCAGCTCCACGTGACCTTGGGGGGTGGACAACCTGACTCGGGGACTGAACTGGGGACCTGTCACATGGCGGCGCACAGGGCACACAGCTTTCCAGCTCCTGAGGGGCAGGCTGAGCCGCGCCTACTTTTCTCGTATTTATGGACTTCAGCTCTACCATTTTTTTGGCGCTGCAGTCTTTCCAGTTCGGTTGGCTCTTCCTGGGGCAACAGTGCCAAGAACCTTTGGTTAATAAGTATCCAGGGGTTTCTGAACCCTTTCCCTCTTCCTCTCTAGCTCAGTCGTCATGGTGACAGCCAGGGCCCACAGACTACGGCTGTGTATTCGTAACATCCATTTCGGCAGGTACGCCCGCACCTCGCCGACTTTCTAGTACACATGGGAAACGGAGACTGTGTGTGTATTTTTGATAGTGACACACACGCATACTATCCACTTTCCCATGTGTACCAGAGAGTGTCGGCGAGGTATGCGCGTACTCGCCAAAAACGAATTGTGACGAATGCACAACCCTGCACAGACTACGGCTCCCACCATGACCCGGCATGGGCGCGCTCTGAGTGGCCAGGATGACCAAAATACGTTACTTAGCTTGTTCTAAGACGAGAGGATGCATGCATATCCTACCCACATTCATTGCAGGCATCCAGAAACACCGATGGGTTTGGGGTGGGGTTCAATAGATTGGATTTGGGAACTGCTCCTCTACCCTTCTCATCTTGTTATTTGTTAAAGGCAGCAGATGGGATGTGGCATGTGGCCGTCAGAGCTGGGCTAGCCAGGGCAGGCTCTGACTCCGGTTTGGCCAGAGGTCAAACATGAGGCCAGGCAAGAGCTGAGTCACCAAATTTCTTCCCAGCACACAGGTAGTTCAAGTGCTAAATTAGGGTGATTTTAAGCACCTGTGACCCAACCCATCCAAAATGAAGAGGAGGTGCCTGCTCGTACAGCCAAAAAGTGAAATGGTGGCAACCATGGGCCTGACTCCAGTGGTCCTCACATCACGTGGGGAGTCTTCTCTCTGCAGAATGGTAGGAGAAAGATGGATTTAGTGAGAATGCTGGGTCAAGGGTGCTGATGAGGCCACATCAGGAAGAGTAGGAATAGGAGCCTTTCGCAGGATCAGGGGATCTGTGGCACCCAGTGAAGTCTTGCCTGCCGGCTGCCAAGAAAATCTTCCACCAGTCGACTCCACAAAGGCTGCAAAACAG
Organism: Rhinatrema bivittatum; assembly: GCF_901001135.1. Lineage (NCBI taxonomy): Eukaryota > Metazoa > Chordata > Amphibia > Gymnophiona > Rhinatrematidae > Rhinatrema > Rhinatrema bivittatum. Next base: position 86,439,221 of record NC_042625.1, read on the forward strand.
CAGCCAGAAGGTGAGGGCTTCTGCCGTAACCTGGAGGCCCAAACCAAACACTAGGCAGAATGAGGGCACAGATAACGAATTTCTTGTCGAAGGGCATGCTATTTCTAACCACTGCAATGTGTTTTTTTTCTGAGCTGAAATGGACGGAGAGGACTGCATCACTCAGGCAGGGGCACAGGGAGTCATCACCTTTCGGGCAAAGATCCTTAAATGACAGGGCGGGGAAGAGGCTTGTAGGCAGAAGCAATCCTCCCATTTTGTTCTCAGAAAAACGAGAGTGTGGAATATCCAGTTTGGGAAGCAGCACGAGTTTGCATGTATCCCATGAATATATGCGATGACCCTCTGGCATCCAGCGAGTGTTCACCTTTGTAATCTGCTTCAGCTCATCCAATGCAAGGCTCAGGCAATATAAAGAGGATAGGGACAGAGCCCCAAGGAGCTTCTACTGTATAATAAGGACAGAGCCCCAAGGAGCTTCTACTGCATAATAAGGACAGGGACTGAGCCCCAAGGAGCTTCTACTGTATAATAAGGACAGGGACTGAACCCCCCTGGAGCTCCTGCTGTATAAAACGCAGAAGGACTGAACACGCTGGCATTTCTGCTGTATAATAAGGTCAGGGACTGAGCCCCCAGGGACTCCTGCTGAATATTAAGGACAGGGACTGAGCTCCCTGGAGGACTGAACACACTGGCATTTCTGTTGCATTATAAGGGCAGGGACTGAGCCCCTGGGGGCTCCTGCTGTATAATAAGGACAGGGACTGAGGTCCAGGGAGCATCTACTGTTTAATAAGGGCAGGGACTGAGCCCCCTGGAGCTCCTGCTCTTTAATAAGTAGAAGGACTGAACAATCTGGCATTTATCTGTCTAATAAAGACAGGGACTGAGCACCCAGGTGGCTCCTGCTGTATAAGGGTGGGGCTCTTCCTAGAACCTTACAGTGGGGTACCAGTTGCGTTTTTCTGAAATAATGCACTTGCCCAGACAGTTTAGGTTCTGCAGTTTCTGCTCTGTGATGCCATTTCTTTTGCTTGCTTGGATGAGAGTACCTTGGTGCTTGGATTGCAGAGCCATTGAAGAAATAACTGCACTTCCTCCACTTCTGCAGCCTCATTCTGCCCTCTGCTGGTAGAACGCTGCAGTGCCATCCTTAGACCAGCGGCCTCTCGGAGCCCCTGTACTGCGGCTTCCCCGGTGCACCTGGCAAGCAGTTTGCGCTCTCTCTGTATCCACTGAAAACCGTTTCTGTTAGGGACTCCTCTCTGCTGTTTCCTGGTTGCGCCCAGGCGTTCAGTCAGTGCACCTGTAGAGTTTCAGAATGTAAAACTTGCAAGTAAAATTGCTAATTGACACAGGCCGGACGTCACTACTTGATGAGTAGATTCTAAACCGCACGCAGCTGTTTTATTTTCATTAGAGCAGAAGTACTTCAGGGGAACAGGATGATTATGGTTTAAGATCCACAACGGAAAGCTCCAGCTGTAATCTGGGAGCTACAGCTGGGTTTCCTGCATGAAAAGGGGGAACCAAGCCCAAAAATATTGGCATTACAATTACCAAAATCCCAAATCATCTGAGGAAAGTGCCAGGGCGCGGGTTACCTAACTGCGCAATGGAATAGGGTGGGGTGCCGCCACTGCAGCTTGGAAGGGTCATCCCCCTGGTTCCCTCTTCTAAATCCAGCCCTAATGGCCCATGTCTCTAGGAGAGAGGTCAGACTGGACCCGAAGGAAAGAATACGAGCAGAACTTGAGAGGGTGGATCATAGAACTGCAGAGCCAGAGTTATGAATCTAAACTGGGTGCTGCAGGCATGGCACAGATACCGGTAAAGAAGGAAAACAGCTGAATATGGACTCAAAAAGGACATTTAAACAATGGGTGTGTGTGGCCTTAATAAAAGGTATATATAAAAAAACAAAAACATACTGAGAAAACCAGGATCTAGTAACAACATCCCTGAGGTAGTAACAAAACCCAGAGACAGATAATTTTTCTGTACCCTGCAGCCTGGATGGCACTTTTGCTCTCATGAAATGGTGTGGGAGAATAGTGACAAATTACTACTTACCTGGTAATTTCCTTTTCTTTAGTAAAGACAGGTGGATCCAGAAGAAATGGGTTATGAACCTCTACCAGCAGATGGAGACAGAGCAAAGCTGACGCCATGGTATATATGCCCCCTGCACTGACATCAGCCCTCTAGTATTCTCTGCAAAAACCAACTGTGGACAGACTAACAAAACTTGATTACTAACAGATAACCATTCCAGCACTCAGCCAACAGGAAACACTGAGCTCAGACAAAGAGCGTAATAACACTAGTCTAGGGACTGGAGTAACACTTACCAGTAACCCCTGGAACACGCAGCCACAGAGGAGGACAATAACACACCCTGTTGGCAGCCGAGGGTGGGAAGGTGGATCCACCTGTCTATACTAAAGAAAAGGAAATTATCAGGTACGTAGTAATTTCTCATTCCTCCCGAACAGGGCGGGAGGCTGCTCACGATCCATTCAAAACCTCACGTGCAAAGGCTGCATCCTCCCGGGCCTGCACATCCAGACAATAATACCTGGAAAATGTGTGTAAGGAGGACCACGTCTCAGTACGGCAAATGTCAACAGGAGGCAACAATCTAACTTCTGCCCATGACACTGCCTGAGCCCCTAATCTGAGTAGGTAACGGCTTTGCAGCATCCACATACGTAGCCGTGACTACCTCCTTAATCCAGCGAGCTACTGTAGCCCACAAAGCCGGCTCGTCCCGTTTACATCCACCATGAAGGACAAACAGAAGATCCATCTTCTGGAAAGGTTTGGAAACCTCCGGATACCTCACGGCATGTCTCTTAACATCCGATGAACGCAACAGGCGATATTCCTCTGCATCTCATTCCCTGTCCAGAGACAGCAGGGAAATGGATTGATTCAAGTGAAAACCCGAAACCACTTTTGGCAAAAAGGAAGGAACAGTGCGCAGCTGTTTCGCCCTCGGAGTCACTCAAAGGAACGGCTCCCGGCAAGACAAGGCCTGCAGTTCGGATACTCTACGTGCTGAACAAATTGCCACAAGAAACACCGTTTTCAAGGTCAGTAAACGCAAGGTGAGGGCACACCGGCTGAAAAGCAGGGCCTGTGAGAAAAGCCAAAACCAGACTAAGACTTCGCAAGGGCACCGGTAACCGCAAGGGAGGACGAAGATGTTTCACTCCTTTCAAGAAACGGGCCACATTTGGATGAGCTGACAAGCGTCCACCATTCACCTGACCCCTGAAACAGGCAAGAGCCGCCACCTGTACCTTTAATGAATTAAAGGCCAACCCTTTACTCAATCCATCCTGCAAAAATTCCAAAATGAGCGGGATCTTAACCGAACGAGGAAGAGCCCCTCAATCACCAAACCTGCACATAGGCTAAGGACGTGGAGAGCTTTCTCGCTTGCAGCAAGGTGGCAGTCACCGCAGTAGAATATCCACGCTTCGGCAACTGAGCCCTCTCAAGAGCCAAACCGTAAGACAAAACTGAGTCAGATCTTCGTGAAGAACAAGCCCCTGCTGCAGCAGAAGCCTGGGTGCCAGAAACCGGAGGGGGGAGTCCACCAGGGGCCTTCGCAGATCTGCATACCATTGTCTTCTGAGCCAATCTGGCGCCACCAGAAGCACTATCTTCCCGTGACTCTCGATTTTCCGAATCATCCTGCCCAACCTGGGCCACAGGGGGAAGGCATACAACAGCTTGCCCTCCTGTCACTCTTGCACGAGGGCATCGAAGCCCAGGGACTTTGGATCTCTCCTGTGACTGAAGAAATGAGGAACCTTTGCAGTGCGAGAAGTCACCAGCAGGTTCAGAAATGGAAGGCCCCAGGATCCACTATCAGCTGAAACGCCTCGCTTGACAGTTCACATTCTTCTGGATCCAGACTCTGTCCGCTGAGAATGTCTGCTCTTACATTATCTTTTCCTGCAATGTGCGAGGCTGAGACCTCCTAAAGATGTACTTCTGGCCATTCCGTAAGTTGGGCGATTTCCTGTGACACTTGCTGGTTCTTGGTTCCTCCCTGCTGACTGATGTTAAGCCACAGTCGTTGCATTGTCCGACATTATTCGGTCTGCTTGACCCTGTAACAGATCGCTGAACCACAAGCATGCCAACCGGACCGCCTGGGCTTCCAACCGATTGATGCTCCAGAGAGACTCTTCTCTACTCCAGCACCCTTGCGCTGTCAACTCCTGGCAGTGAGTTCCTCAACCCTGGAGACTCACATCTGTTGTGAGTACTAGCAGATCGGTGATCTTAAGGAAACCCCCTTTCTCAGATCTGCTTCTAACCATCACTGCAGGTGTGTGCAGACCTCCATTGGCAGATGAAGCCAAATTGAACAGTCCTGAGACTGTGGGCTCCGAGACAACAGGAAACACTGAAGAGGATGCATATGCACCCTCACCCATGGCACCACTTCCAGAGTTGCCGCCATCAATCTGAGCACCTATAGATAAGACCCACTGTCAGACACATTGTGTTCATCAATAGACGCACCTGCGCCATCAGCTTCTGAATACGACACTCCAGCAGGAACACCCTGCCCTGCTTCATGTCGAACCAAACACCAAGGTACTCTAGCGACTGAGATAGCTGAAGACTGTTCTTGGTCAGGATCACCACCCAATCTAACTCCTGTAACAAGGAGATCACCTTGAGGGCCACCAGGCAGCTCTCTTCCAGAGTCTTGGCCTGAACCAGTCAGTCATCCAAGTATGGGTGGACCAGAATCCCATCCTTTCTCAGCACTGCCGCCACCACCACCATAACCTTGGAAAAAGTTCTGGGAGCGATGGCCAAACAAAAAGGTAGAGCTCGAAACTGATAATGACTCTCCAAAACCACAAAGCACATAAATCATTGATGCTCTAGCTGGATGGGAATATACAGGTATGCCTCGGACAAATCAAAGGACGTCAGAAACTTCCCCGAGTGCACTGCCATTATCACTGACCACAAGGTTTCCATGCGAAAATGAGTCAGCCATAAATGATGGTTGACCATCTTGAGATCCAGGATGGGACGAAAAGAGCCCTCCTTCTTGGGCACAATGAAATAAATGGAATATCAGCCTGTATTTTCTTGAGACATGGGCACTGGAACCACAGCCCTCAGACTGAGGAGCCATGACAATGTACACACCATTGCCTGCCTCTTCTGCAGGGAGAACCATGAATATGTCCTGAGGAATACTGCGAATCTCCAGCGCATATCCATCTTGCATCATTTCCAGGACCCACTGGTATGACGTGATTTTGACCCACCTTCGATAAAAGAAAGAGAGGTGACCCCCTATCTCCTGATACCGGGGGTGGTTCGGCACACATTCATTGGGAGGCTCAGGGGGGGGGGGGCTCCACTGCCTGAGCCTGCACCCCCACTGGGCTGCCTGGGACAAAAGGACTGAGACCTACCCAAAGGTTGAGTCCTCTGAAAGGCCACTTCTCTGTAGGGTCGAACACATTTGGATCCTCTAATACGACCTTTCATGCTAAAGGAATGTGCATCAGTTTCTTATCCTCTGGCAACCGAGGAACCTGAAACTCACCCCACTTATCAGCCATTTTCTCCAGCTCACTCCCAAACAAGAGTGAGCCTTTAAAAGGCAATTTCAAAAGGTTAGACTTGGAGGTTGCATTGGCTGACCAATTTCTCAGCCATAACTGACGCCTGGCCACTATAACCGATGCCACCCCTCTGGCTGAAGTGCGGACCAAATTGCAGTCTGCGTCTGCTAAAGAGGCAGCTGCCGGTTCCATCACTGCCCTGGAATTCACGTCAGATTCATCGACCTCCTGAGAGAGAAGTAAACAAGAGCGAGCCACCAGAGAACACAAGAAGCTATCTGTAAAGTCATTGCCATTGCTTAAGGATTGCCTCAATTCTCCTATTGTGCGCATCCTTCAAGGCTGCTCCTCCCTCTGCGGGAATAGTCGACCTCTTGGTACACAAGCACATCCACTTTTGGAAAATGTAATTGCTCTCTCGCAATAGTCCTTCCAAGCTTCCGGCATGCCCCACTCAAAATCAATCAATTTTTGAATGGCCTCCATAATCAGGAAGAAACATGAGGCTTTACGCAAAGAAATCAAAATGGGATTTTTCTTCAGCTCAGACATGGATTCCCAGAGACTCCCAGCATCTTCTAAGTCTGGGAAATCAGAGCTGGTAACTCATTCCTGTGAAAGAACTGCAACATAGTTCTATATGGCTCCAATCCTGGAGGAATTTCCCTATCCTCCAGGGAGCAAGGATTAGCTTCATCATCTGTGCCATCTGGATCTCTATCGGGAAGATTGGCAACTGATCTAGGCGAACTTCGATGCTTAGCCGCAGTACCAGGAGTGCGGGATTTCATCGCCAGTGACTCTGACCTGGTAAGATTGGTCGGGGCTGAGGACTGCACCTGGAGAAAAGACTGCAATCCTTGAAAAAATTACACCCAAGAAAAGGCAGAGGGATCCATGCCAAACCAGGGTGCACCTGGTTTGTGCCTACTGAACTACCGTCCCCCTCTGACAAGCCAGTTAGGGGAGTTCCAAAGTCAGGGGACTCTTCTGGCATTTCTTTATCCAGGCCTGCATCAGGCTGGGAAGAACCAGACTTAGTAAAATCAGATGAAGATAATTACCCCTGAGCTTCCAAGTTAGAGAGAATGCCAAGCTGAGATGCTCAAATATGACAAGTAACTCAGAGGGGTAACTGTGCACGGAGGCCATATGAGGGCATATTTTATATTATGTCATAGAACACTCTACAGACAACCTAGTAAAGCAAAACTTAGTTTACTAAATGTTGAAAATATATGGATAATAAATTAGCAAAATAATATCAACATTGAATACAGTAACACAGTAAGCTGTAAATAAATCAATAAAGGCCAACAGGAGAAAGACAGAAATAAAGATAGAATATCAATCAAATAACAAAAAAGAAGACCTCCCTTATACGTCCTCCTTGTATATAAACCAGTGTTCATAGAAACCTGGAAGACTTTAAGAGCTCTCTGGTACTTTCAGCTCATCCAACTAAAATAAGCAAATGCAATGCCTTATATATCCCTCTGCAAGTTCGGTGTTTTAATTTGCACTTTATCCAGAAAGGCATTTCAGTACCCGTCTGTTGATCTCCCATTTGGTAAAAGACACCAAATATCTTAATTCATTATCAGCTCATTGGTCTTTAGCATTTAATCTTCCCAGGCGTTAAGAAACACCAAATGTCTTAGCCTTTGATCGCCCCAGAGATACCAGATGTTCCTTGGGGCCATCCCAGCTCTTTATCAGCTCATTGTTGCCAGAATACCTCAGAAATGAGGGAACAAATGGTGATAGTGTCATGCCTTTATACAATCTTTGTACTTAAATTATATGCAATATATTGATCCATACTCATCAATCATTAGAGTCTGTTCTGATTCATAGCTCTCTATTTGCGGTACAAAGTCTTCCAAGGATCTAGCTAAGCTGCCTAAAATTATATTCCTACAGTAAGGTGCTTCGCTTTAGGCGCCAACATTCTGTTAGTATGCTCTAACAGGCGATTGAGAAATGTGCGTCCAGCTGTATTCATGCTGCAAAAAACTAGGCATCTATAATTTAGGCGTCCAAATTTTAGTGTAGAACCCTGTGCCTCTACGAGTCCCCAAAAACTGAGCTCCCATAAGGCCGCTCAGATTATGCGCGTAGGTAAGCGCGTGCATATAAATGCTCAGATAAGCGCCTCTATCATTGACGCCCAACCAGGCGTCCAACTAGGTGCCTAAGTAAATGCACAAACTGGGTGCACAACTAGACACACAGCTGGATGCCACGCATGAACCAACAGAACTGAAGAGGGCAACCTAATGCGTAGGAAAGCGTGCGAAATGCTGCTGTGGCCTACCATGTGGCAAAGAAGGAAAAACCTGAGAGCGAAAAAATGGCTGCTCAACCCACCAGGCTGCCCATGGCCCCCAGCCCCTCCGGAGGCGGGAATGAATGTCGGATTGGTGTGCCGAGTATGGAGACCGAAGGGAAGAGGAATCCCTAGAAAAGAACTCTGTTTTATTTAATTAATTAGTTATTCTTCTTTACCTGAGCTCAGCCCGACCCGGCTGAGTACAGAGTCGGTCTCCGGCTGCGGAGGGAGAGGGTATAGACCTTCACCACCGTGCTTGGTTTCCTGCACCCGCTTGCCTTTCAGCTGTTTTACAGCTAAGTCCATACCAGTGAAAACCAGCTACTGGACCAAGGCACTCATCTGAGGGAAGGACCCAATATATATCACCCCAGGAATTCTCAACTGAGGGAGGGACCATAAGGTATCACCACAGGAGAGCAGGATAAATTAATTTTCCTTCTTTTCTCCTTCTAAACACTTTAAGCAATCTCCAGTAGGGAGATGCACGTCTACCATCTGCTGGAGACGGAGAATACTGGCAGGCTGATGTCAGTGCAGGGGTATATATATACTATGATGTCAGCTTTGCTTTATCTCCATCTGCTGGTAGAGGTGCATAACCCATTTGTTCTGGATCCACCTGTCTAAACGCTAAGAAATGATGGTTTTTTTTCCCCCTTTAAACCTCAGTAAATAGGAACATTGTCAGCTCTGTCTAGACATGCTCTCTTCAAATACATATCAATTACCTTTAACTAATATGTATCTCACTTCTTTCCATGCTTCCCTTTGACAATAAAACTGCCTTACTAAAGGCCTCCTTCCCCGCCCCTCAGATAGGGAAAAATAACTTTGCAGGTTGGCCACTCTCCATTTCTGTTACAGTGTATTGGGGTTACAAGTCTCCAGATGTGTTCTGTGCCCCTCAGCCAGCATCAAGCTGAAATATAGGCTACTAGCCCAGAATTCTGGCATTAGCTCAACAGAAAACACAGCCAGCCCTTTCCATGCTATTTTCACTTCTTGAAGTTAGTAAGAAGCACATTTAAAACAAATCAAAGAAAATTATTTTTCATGCAATGCACAATTAAGATCTGGAATTCATTGTTAGGGGAGTGGTTAAGGCAGTTAGTGTAGCTGGATTTAAAAAAAGTTTGGACAAATTCCTGGAGGAGAAATCCATAAACTGCTATTAATCAAATTGACTATGGGGCAGATTTTAAAATCTGCGCGCACGGTGTACATTTGTGCGCGCTCCCCGGCACGCACAAATGTACACCCGATTTTATAACATGTGCGCGCTGCCCCGCGTATGTTATAAAATCCAGGGTCAGCGCGTGCAAGGGGGTGCACACTTGTGCACGCTGAGCTTTCCCTGTTCCCTTCAAGGCCACTCCCCCCACCTTCCCCTATCTAACCCACCCCCCAGCCCTACCTAAATCTCCCCCTACCTTGTTTTACTTATTTACGGGCAGGCGTATCTTGTGCGTGCCAGCCGGCTGACAGAGGCCTCAGTCCTGCCCTCGGACCAGCACCACGCCCAAAACCCCGCCCCCTTTTCAAAGCCCCGGGACATACGAGCGTCCCGGGGTTTGCGTGCGCCGCCGATCGGTGCGCGCAGGAGCAGGTTTTCGGGGTTACGCGCGTAACTTATGCGCATAACCCTTTGAAAATCTACCCCTAAGGGAATAGCCACTGCTTATTACTGGCATCGGTAGCATGGGATTTATTTACTATTTGGGTATTTGCCAGGTACTTGTAATCTGGATTGGTCATTGTTGGAAACAAGATGCTGGGCTTGATGGCCTCTCAGTCTGACCCAGTATGGCAAATTCTTATTTCCAGTTTATTATACGAACATTATCGTGCACCCACACCCAGTATACTGATGCAAAGGACTGTCTGCCTTTGAAAGCAGTGCTACCCTGTGGATTGCCGTGATTTTTTTTTATTTGTTTTGGATGGGGCTGTCACGATCTACGCCAGACGGTCATGTATAAGTTATTTAAATACAGTTAAACCCCATTCCAGAGAGACTTAACCATTTGCTGTCTGGTGCACTATAACCTTTGTGGACAACTTTATTAATGCAGCCTCCGGCTGAACATTACACTCCACATCCTGGGACCTTTAATCCTGGACCTGCTGCTAGAGGGCGCTCCTTCCAAAGCCATGGGCCTTCTTCATGCAGCCCCACCAAGCCTGCTTAAAGATGCCATTCGAGGTTTGTCATGGTTGCTGCAGGCTCCGAGCCAGGGCCATGGCCAGATAAAACAGCGCTCCGGGCAAGGGCTGCTCTCACTGAGTGCCGACCTTTTGGACTCACATGCTCGCAGACTTATAGATGGACTCAAAAAGGAGGTGTCATACCCTCTCCCTCATGGTTTGGCATCCAGGGTGGTGGCCCTGCTCAGAGCCAATTGACTCCGTTTCTGTTTTGGAGGCCTAGCCTGGGTTTTTTGGCTACCAAGTCTCCCCCCAGGATGCATTTTGGCACCTTACCTAGAAGAAGCAGGACTGCATGCACCACAGGACATTGGGGGCTTACGTTTGCCACCACCCAGTCCTGGTTTTGACCCATTGCATGCAGGGAGCTGCTACTTAAGGGAATCAGACCCACCTCTCCCTGCATGCAATGGGGAAACATTAGGATTAGATCTCTCCCTCTCCGGGTTGCGCTCTCCAGGGAGCACCTGGGTCACTGGGCAGCTTCTGCTCAGATCTTACTGGCACGGCTTGGATTTAATCTGCCCAGTAGAGCCTTGCCAGGACGTGATTTGCACCTCCTTCGCTAACAGGGCAGCTCTCAGGAAAATGCAGTGGAGCTGCTCAGAAACACCCCCCCCCCCCCCCCCCCCCCCCCATTTTAGAAAACTCTTCAGCCACAACCCTCTCCCATTCTAATTTAAGTGAATGGATGTGAAGGGGGTGGCAGTGCTGCTGTACTGATTGATCCTTGTGAGAACCACAGGCAGGCAATGTTCTGATAGGATAGCAAAAAGAAACTCAAAACCTGGCTCTTCCTCCAAGCATACCCCCAATCATCATCATCACCTACTAACACCAACCCTACCACCCTCTCATACTAACACCCCCTCCACAGGACCTACACCCACACCCTCTAAGGAAATACAAACCCCACACCTAACCTCCAGCACATAATATTTGTCACTTAAAGCAACCGTACACACTTTCTCACCTCAAGTACTGAGTTTCTACGCGCTTATACAATTTTGTGTATAACCTATGTATATATCAATAATCACTCGACCCCTGTACATATATATATATTTTTTCCTTATGTACCAGTTTTCACCTTCCTCTGCCCCCTCCTCTGTCTCAATCACCCCACCCCCTCCTTCCACAAGTTATCTAGTTATTTGCTCTGTTTTTGAGCTTATGTTATACACTGTTCCTTGTAAAGGCTTTGCCTATATATCATTGTTTGTAAGTTATCTGTAAACCGGCACGATGTGCAAACGGTTGCCGGTACATAAAATTAAATAAATAAAATAAAATAAATAAATAAAGCATAACCATAGCATAAGCCATGGAAGCCTTAGGGAGAAAGCTGGGTGCAGCCAGAAAGTGCCTGCGTTTTTATTCCAATCGGTGTGAAAATAGTAACAAATAAAGTATATTCGTAAGTCAAAAGGCAAGGAAACCTAGGAATAAGACTAAGAGCAGAAACAAGCAGGCTGATATTTCAGGGAATATGTATTTCAGCAAAGGTGTTATTTGTAGGGTGCGGTATATAAAAGATATTGCATAAATAAACAAATAAAATCGTGCTTGTTTGGCTACTGTCGGGGCAGAAAAATCAATAAAAAAGGATGCAGTAGCTAGCCATCTCAATCAACCAGTACCTTATCCGGCTAACTCAGCCAGGATATTCAGCGGCGCGGCCATATCGCTATCTGCCTCGTGCACCTTCGTTAGCGAGCGTCACGGTGACCCCGAGAACTGGAGGTTGCCTACCTTCACTTACAGCACTTACAGACCCAAGTTATTTTCACAATATTGTTTTCAGTTATTATTTTAAAATCACAACCACTTAAGTTTGTTTCCAAGTTGTGCAATGCCAAATACCAGCAACAGCCGAAAGAGTGAAATGTGTTTAAGTAATCAGGATACAGCCACCCCCAGCTCGGAAATCAGTGCCTAAATCGTATCCTTACGGTTATGAGGCGCACGCAGAGCAGGGGGAGTGACGCTGCCCCTTTAAGGGCGGAGCTCTCTGTCGCAGGTCTCCGGTCCCTGTGGGCAGGGTTGTTGGACTTTCTCCCCTCCCCTTTCTCCGCCTCTACCACCACCAATCAACCAATCAGCGGAAAACTGTTTCCGCGGGAGATCCGAATTTCGCGGCTCGCAGTTTGGCGCTAAAAAAAAAAAAAAAAAAAAAGGCAAGCGGATCTGGCAGCTAGAAAGAGAAAGGAACTGCTGCCGAAGGGCAGGTTTTGCAGCCATCGAGCCGAAATCCGGACCCATCCCATCGGAACCGAGCCACATTTTGGGCCAATAACTCGGGGGACGCTGAACTCAAAGCCTCCCGGATCAGCTCGGGTCAGAATTGCGGGGCTTTCTGGGTGGCATTAAGAGGAAAATCTTTATGAAACGGAGAGGGGGGAGGCCCCGGAGCGACATTTAGGTATTTATAAAATTTGATGCAAAGAAGACCTCTGCCAAAGTCCAAAGAATTCATTTTTAATCTTTTTTTGGTGCCTTTGAACTTGGCCAACCTTTTAAAAATTAATTGCAAGAGAAATACGATTGCCCACCCTGCAGAGCCAGCTTGCAAAGTGTGTATGTTTGTTTTTTTTTAATATATTAATTCCTCCGCGATTGCAATAAATAGCTCCCTAAATTTTGCGAGTAGCTGCTCTTCCTTTTGTCCTTGCCCTTCAGTTCGGACTGTCCGGAGACCGGTGACCTGGAGATTAAGATACAGGAGAAAAAAAAAAAAAAAAGTACTGCGATGATAAAGGTGCCCAAGGGAGTATCTCCGGCTCCTGGGAGGGGCGCCCAGTCGCAGCAGCAGCAGCACATGAAGAGACTTCTACCCCTGCTGGGCTCGGCAGGCACCGTGGCCACTAGTCTCGCCAGCCCCCAGATGATGCGGACCGGGCCGACCGCCTACTTCACCCAGATCTACCCCCAGCCGGCTGCCCCCAGGGGCAGCTGTCTCTACGCCACCCCCTATGGAGCCGACCCTAAAGCCCTGCGATCGGCCACCCTGGGGAGGCTGCCGGTAATTACACCCATTCTTCTACCTTTCTCTTTCCTGTTTGTTTGGTTCCTCTTCCCTTTGAAGCCGGGGAGAGGAGCTCGGGGTTTACTGCTGTAAGACAGGGTGAGGGTGGGGCGAGGGATCTGTTAAACTCAAGCCTATAAACTCTAAGGAGAAAAGTGACACTCAGTTTTATTATGCGGCGCATCTATATATATATATATATATTTTTTTTTAAATTAAAGCATTTGATTACGGTAGGACCTCCCCCCTTTTTTCCCCATTGCTTTATTTGATGGAGGAGGGGGGTGGGGGCATGAAAAATCTTGAATTACTCTAAACCGTTAGGCCTTTATGCAAGAAAAAGAAAAGTCTGTTAATATAGTTTTATTTTAGTTGCTCTTGTTCTGTGAATTCGGGCTATTCTTACAGGTTTCCCCGGCCATCCTTATTGCCATGCGCCGAAAGAAGACACAGCAAAGCCATCTTAGAGGGAAGCAGGTAAACACCTTCAGGCTTGTGGCCATATGTGTGATGATGGGGGGAATTTCTCCCACGTTTTGCCTAGGGGGAGAACACAAAACATCTGGCCACTGGGCTTCTCCTTTGGGTAGGATGCATCCGATTAAGGCCACAGTTTGTGGTGGCTGAGTCCACGGTTTCCACTGGATAAGATGGGGGGAGGGGGTGTGTGTGTTATATATTTTTATATATATCTTTTGCACTTTTCTGGATTTTTTTCCCAACCATTAGTAAAATAAAGCAGCCAGATGTAAATAGGACCCAGGGTAGTAACTGCTGTTCTGTGCAGGTTACCCCCTGTCTTCTGTTAAGGGTAGTAATAACCCCCACTACCCGTATCAGAGGGCATGGGGGTAACCTGCAAGGGGTGGCAGTTATAACCATGGGCAGCTTGCTGGGTAGCCTGGATGGGCCGTTTGGCCTTTCTCTGCCATCATTGCTACTGTGAAGGTAAGGGGAAAAGCAGATTTTGAGGAACTGCGCTCGCAGCTGTGGTTGTGTCACCTCCGGGGCTTTGCGGAAACTCTCCTCCAGTGACTGAGCTCCCATGAGGGAGGGAAGGACCTGGTCCCCTGGGCCTCGTACCAGCTTTGCATCTGCTTTCTCTGGGCTGTAACTGAAATGGGTTGATCCTCTGGGCAGCCTAAGCCGGCCGAAGGGCTGGCGCCTGGCCCACGCTCGCGGGGAAGCTTCCACGGCTGCCACGCTGCAGGACAGAGACTCTGCTAGACAGGTGGTGCTGCTGCAAAAAAATCCCCAAAACACTGAAACTTTTTTTTTTTATTAGCCTGTTCCTCCTGGTGTGGCTTCTGATCTGTTCTGTATAGTGAGGGAGAAACTGGACAGCGAGCCATGACTGCTGCTGTGCTGTAGAACATGGCAGAAGGATGGGCGGAGGAGCGCTGGGGCGACTCCTGCAGAATTTAGCAGGGAGTGGGATGGGATGAGAGACGCGCGTCTTCTCAGTCTTCCTGCTTTAACTTCTCTTGAGGGTCTGCACTGGGGGTTTCACCAGGGTCTTCCCGTGTAGCTTTAATGCTTTCCCTGTGTGGCATGCGTGCGTTTTTCTGAAGGGGCCACGACTCAACCGGTCAGATGTTGGTTGGAATTCAGGATCTCATTAACCTTTCTGCTCCATCTTCCTCTGAGGCCTGTGCCTGATGAGCGACTTTATCCTTCAGTCTTTCAGGCAATAACTTGCCACAGCTCTGTCCTGTAAGCCCTCTGGGGCAGTGCGGCAGAAATGCTGTGGTCGCCATAAAACCTCACGTTGCCACTTGAGGGATTTCTGCTCAGAAATGCGATCATTGAGTCTCTTGCTGGTAGAAGGGGGGGATGTGACGAGAAATGGCATTGGAAGGACGGGGGGGGGGGGGGATTCGACTGGCCAGTCCAGGCTCCTTCCATCCTGCAGTGGTAGGAAAGTCAGGTGCATGCGTTCCGTGGTCCCCCGCCGTTACCCAGACCTCGGCGAGGTAACGGCGTGGCCTGGTATCTGCTGAGCCCCATCAGATCAGTTTGTGGTAGAGGAGCAGAGGGTCCGCCCCCCCCTGTCCTCATTTCACAGGTACACAGTGATAGGAAAACGCACATACACACAAATGTTCCTCAGCTGGACCATTGCTCCAGTTTCCTCAATAACTCGGGGGGGGGGGGGCCCGGACCCCCCACTCCTGACCAGCCACACATGCAGCAGCCAAATCTGAAAGCTGCGTGCAGCAGGAGTAGGACGGGAAACTTGCATGGTGGGGACCTTATGTTCTGTGCCTGGACTGCCTCCAACTTCGGAGGATCCTGGATCGAAGCCTAGTTTGGTGGAAAGGAAGCTTCAGACAAGGGGTCATTGTGACAGGATGGTTGGGGGCAGACGGGAGTAATGCAAGGAAGTAGATATAGAGATAGAGATAGATATATAGAGAGAGAGAGATAGCTTTTTTTTTTTCTTCACAGAAGTGGGTTGCTGGCGATGGGGACAAAAATAGTATTGGAATTCAAGAAATCATGGGACAAGCCCAGAGGGCCTTCGGGGATGAGAAAGCTGTGAAGTGTGGGGGGGGAGGGGCTGTAGTACTGCAGTGAGAAGGGGGAGCAGGGGAGGACAGGATGGACCTGGTCTCTTCTGACTTCCTATCTTATTTCTTTGTGCTCCACCTGGAGCTTCTGAGGCCAGGCTATCCTTGCGTTAGTGGCTTAAAATCGGGCAACAGCACGGGAAGGACCTTCCCTGGTGGGTAGAGATGGGGGGCTGACGATATCTAATCTGTGATGCCTCCCTCAGCGGATCCCACCGTTCCCTACCTTCCCCACCGGCTCACGTCGGAGGCCCTTCCTTTCCTGATGCCGGCCGGGTTCCCAGGGGTTTTCCAGCATCGCGAGCGCGCCCCCCCCCCCCCCCCCCCCCCGGTCTCCCTACGTCCAAGCATCGCCTGTCCCGGAGGTTAAGGTCTGCGTCAGTCGGGAGCGGCTGTGCTGCTTCTCCACATGTAGGAAGGTTTGCTTTGTGTGCCTGCAGCACCGGCTCGGCCTCTCCCTTCTGACACAGAGCTCTCTGGTGGCTTTAACGTGGTGGCGAGGCCAGAAACTTACCAGAATACCACACTGGGGGATCGGATCGCACCCTTCCTCCTGGCCTGCGGCGGTGCAGGCCCAAGGTGGCAGGGTACCTCCTGTCGGCCTGTTTTGTTCTTCGTCCATCTGCATGGTAGAAATTCCCTGCCCAATGGATGGGAATAAAATGGGGGCAGAGTTGGGATGGGGTGAAGCCCTAAGGTGGTGTGGGCCACAGCTGGATGTTGCAAATGGAGCCTTTGGTCTGATAGTGATCTCCTGAGCCCAGATGTGGTGATCCCCTGGGGAGTTGGGATGTCTGAATGGGGAGGCTCCGTACCCTGCCACCCTTCACAATAATTAATCAGAAGCTGAAAGGATAAGGTGGACTCACTGACTGGCTTCAGAAACAGCTGAGAGCTGTAAGGTGGTGGATCTCTGCCGTGAGCGCCACCTCCGCAGCAGCCCCAGCTAGCCCAGGATCTGAATCCGCATCCTTCCTGCTGAGCGGCCGGGCCAGCGCTCCCTGGAACTTGTCTGACACAGAATCTTTAGTGCACGACTGCTGCCGGCACCCAGAACCCCATTTTTGTTAGAGGAAGGGTATTGGCCGGCGTTGCCCACCGGCTATTAATCTTGGAGGGGGGGGGCTCTTCCTTCTCTACTCTTTTGCCTCAGACCAGCACGACTGGTGAGATTCTTCAGCGGTTCGCACTGCCTCTCCCTGGGTAGCTTTGCTGTTTCTTGGTTTCCCCCATAAAGTGACTTTCTTTGGCTTTTCATTCTCTTTGCATTCACGTGAAAAAAAAAAAAAGAAATGTGTAGCTCGGCGAGCCGGCAGCTCAGTGGGAGAAGAGAGGAAACCTGTATCCCAGATTTATAAATACGTGTGTGACATTTGCATGAGGTTCTGATGAGGAACAGCACAGCAGCACCTGCCTTCACTGACGGTACAGCCGGAATGGTTCAATGGAAGCCATATTTAGAAACACTAAGTCTGGGGGTGGGGTTACTTGGATCCTTCAGGACTGCTTTTGAGAGAAGCAAGCTATGCAAATCGGCTGCTATCTTGGAGCACATTCATGCAAATAACAGCTGAGGAATATTTATTGTGGATATCCTGAAAACCAGACCTGCTGTCTCCCTCGTATTAAAACCGCCCCCCCCCAAGCTTTTTCTTTTGTGGCTGGTTTTAAGAATAGGGTTGTGGATGCCTTTTAGTCACACTTCTGGTTTTGAACTAGAAGTCCGGCCCTCTGTGTGTGTGCTGTACCCTGCTAGATCCCTGGCACACCCTCTCTGCCAGGCAGAGTCTGTAGGAGGGGGGGGGGGAGGAGGCCTGTCCCCTGGGCACAGAATGGGGAGTAGCTTTTAATAAATGGAGCCTCCCCCGCAGCAGCTGGCTGGTAACTTTGTGGTGGTGGTTTGGGGGTGCTGGTGCTACTCTCCAGACCTCAGGACGTCCCAGGGACTGGCCCAGTCACTGACAGCAGATCCCCTGGGGTGGGATAGAGCCGATGGCTCTGAGCTGATAAGACAGATGTGTTCTGGTCCTGGGTTGATTGGTTTCTGTAGTTAGTGTCTTTTTGATGTCTGATGTCAGAATAGCAACGCTATAGTTTTTCCTTCAACAGAACACACAAGTGGCATCACTCTTATCTTAAGAGGACTTCATAAAGCATTAATGTGTATTTGTCTTGAGGGGAATTAAACCCCCCCCCCCCCCCCCCCCAAAAAAAAAACCAACCCAGACCCGTTTTCCTAAAAGATTAGCTTTGCTTTTTCTTCCCCATCCTTGGGCAGTCTGTTACTTCGGGACTGTGACTTGTGTGTTAAAGTTATTATGAGCTCTTACAAGGTTTGTGTAAGATGGCAGACGTGATGGTGCTCTAGCGGTCTGCGTTGAGGGTCTGTGCCCACTCGGCCTGCATTAACTATGTGGGAGCTTGTGGGGTCTGACTCTTAGGGTCCCGCACTGGTTGCCTGCCTTTTTGCTACGAGGAGCCTCTGAGAATGCAGCTAGGCCGAGGATCTCGTAAGAGGAGCCAGCATTGTGTGCTATGTGTTCTCCACTTTAAAAGCTTTGTACTAGTTTTGTTGATATCTCCCATGTTGGGAGGGGAGGGGGGGGGGGTCAATTAGGCAGAGGAGAAATGACAGGAGGTCAAGAAGTGGTGGAGGCACTGGTGCTGGGTGCGTTCTGTGATGGGGGCCGCGTGAGGGAAGTCTGGTGCGTCTGCCTTTAGATTGTGGCAGCTTGAACTGCATTTCGTCTTTAGTAAAAGTCTCTCTCTGGTATGGTCCTTGCTGGGTCTCGCTGCCAGGGACTGGCGTTCCCTGCCTTGTCCCACCGTGCCAGTGCTGCCTCTGGGGATCCTTCTCTCTTGGCTGTGTGAGGCTCCTTGGTTGGTCTCTGTGGGCTGAGGGTAGCGTGAGGTTGGCTTTTGTTTCCTCTGTAATGCAGCTTTCTGCTTCAGATGGGTCAGCCAGCTGTCGTGGGGCTGATCCTGCCCCTGGTGAGGGGTGGGGTTTGCTTGCTGCCCTTGGCATTCAGCCCTGAGGAGGGGATTCTCCCAGGGTCTCCTTTTATCTTTTTTTTCCCGCCATCTCCACAGCCTGAGGAACTGCAGATCTCTCACTCCGGTCCCTGGGACTGGAGACACACGCGTGCTGTAGAAACGTTAGGCGGGGGGCACACAGAGTTGCCAGCTGTTTCTCTATATTTTCTCTGGCCCTTCCCTTAGTCTTCAGTGGCTGCTGGCCGCCCTGCCACGCGCGCCCTGCGAATGCCAGCAGGAATAAGGAGCCGGGCTTCATCGTGCCACCGTGTGATTAGAAGCTCCCTCTTCTCCTCTGCTCTGGGTTTCCGCGCCTCGGCCCTGGTTGGTTCTGCGTCCAAGCACAGTGCACCCCGGCAGGGCGCGGGACAGCAGAGCATTTACTGAGTGCTGGGGGGGGGGGGGGGGCTGGAAGGAATTCTGCTGCACCCAGGGCGTGCAGTGAAAGTACTGCCCTGCCCCCGGGGTCCTGGCGTATCGTCTGCGATGGAATCAAATAATTAGCAGCCGGGTCTGTCTGGCAGGCTGCAACTGCACCGATGACCTGACTTGAAGTCCTGGTGGAAGCGCAGACGTCGGGCCTGCTCCTCGTGGTGGTAGGAGTCCCTTGGGAAGGACCACGGGACCCTCGGAGGCCGGGCGCTTGCTGTTGGTGACTTTGCATTCCTGTGGGAACTTGTGGTTGGAAATGGAGCGGGGGGAGGGGAGGTGAACTGAAAAGGGGATGTCTTGGGCTCAGCTACCTAGAAGAGTGGCGTGCAGTGGAGGAAGACGAAAGCTCGGATGGGGCGCGATATCGTACAAGCTGCCCTGCTCTATGGCTGGAGCCTGGGGGTGAATCCTTGGCGTTGTGCAGGGGGTGACTGGGCAGACTGGAGGAGCTACTTGGTCTCCTGCCATTGTCTGCTCTGGGGACGCGCCGGATGCCTCTGGATCCAGCAGAGTGCACTCCCTAATATCGGAGGGGCAGCTGCTGCCTGCTCTATAAGCAAGGGAAAGCCCGTTTATAGACCTTTTATTTCAAATAAGAACTTTGCCCATTCTGTATCTTATAGAATCTTCCCTGAGAGCCCCTCCTCGGGACCGTCTCCTCGTGCCCCGTCGGGCCCCCCTGTGAGTCTGGCAGGCGGGAGGAGAGAGGGCGGGGAGGCTGTGGATAGCCACCTGTTCCTGGCCTCTGGAGGCAAGTCTCCCTGACAGATGCTTGGGGGAGGGGTGGGGGTGGCTTGTTACGCTGCAGGCTTCCCCAGGCTCCCCGTTCCCACCTGGATCGGGGAGACGAGCAGACGCGCTGTGCTGAGGGAGGGCTCTGGTGGGGGTTGGGGATGTATTACCAGCCGACTCCGTGTCACGCAGGACAGACTGGGACGGTCCCGGTTTTACCCCAGGGCACTCTCGGGAGGGGTACTGCCTGCTTTGCTGTGGGAAATCTGAGTTGCAGTTCTCTGCGTGCGGTGGGGCAAACCAGGACTGGCTCAGCCTGCCCTGGGTGCCAGTACCTGCCTTATCTGCATCCCTTGTGGCTACTGACCCTGGCACAGCCTGTTGGCCCTGCTTTTTATGCACCCTTGGAGCAGGCAGGCCGGAAATGGGGAGTCTTGGCATCAGGGAGGGCAGATCTGGTATGAAAACCAGCCTGGGTCTGGCTGCTTCCCAGTGGGTGCAGTTAACCCCTGGCATCCTGAGGTGGGATTGGAGGGGGCGATGGGATTCGATGCCGAGCTGTGCGTGGCAGGGGCGTGCTGGAGGGAATTTGGGCGGAGCTGTGGTGTCTCTCTGCATATATAAAATTCATGCATGGTCGGGGGAGAGGAGCTCTCTTGGTAGGTGCCAGGGTTCTGGTTTTGGTGGAGCATTATTTTGGCACTCCGAAGCATATCCTGCATTTGGTTGCCGGGCGTTTTTTGTTTTTTTTTGTGCCTGCTCTGTGAGTTGTGTGAGAGCTCTTACAGGATAAGAGGTCTTCGGAAGCCCCCTCGCCCCCTTGGGTTCTGATGACCCATGACATTTGCCCAGTGCAGCCTGTGCAGGGGTGGAAATCTTGGTTTTGACCCATCCCCCAGACAATGCAGAAACGCAACTGAAAGAAGTGAGACCGAGTCTGCCCTCGTCTCACTCTGCAATCCCCTTTTTCTTTTCTTGAAGGCCAAGCGGAAGTTGGACCTGGAGGGGACGGACCAGCAATGCACGCCTGAGTTCCGGACGCCGAAAGGGAAGGGGAGACCAGCGTCCAGGGTCTCCAGCCCCAAAAGTAAGTGGTGGAGGAGGATCGTGTGCGCATGACGTGGGAGACGCTGAGCTGCTACGAGCCAGAGTCCCCTTGATGTGTATTTATCTTAAGGTCCTTTCCTTTGCTCATCTGCCCACTTACCACGCTCCTGCCCTCCAGCATTCTCTCCTATCCAGGTACTGAGAGCCCCCTCCTCCCCCACCACTTGTGCCAATTCACCCCCTTCCTGCCCTCCAGCATCCCCTTCCTGCCCTCCAGCACCCGCTGCGATTGATGTGGTAATAGACGGCTGAGGCCGCCGAACTTTCTCTTGCGAGCTGCCTAAATTTTTGCCCCCCTCCTCTCCAGCCCCCAGGTCCCCTGGCGAGAAGACGCGGTACGACACCTCGCTGGGGCTGCTCACCAAGAAGTTCATCCATCTCCTGAGCGAATCGGAGGACGGGGTGCTGGACCTGAACAGGGCTGCTGAGGTTCTGGAGGTGCAGAAGCGCCGGATCTATGACATCACCAACGTCTTGGAAGGGATCCAACTTATCCGGAAGAAATCGAAAAACAACATCCAGTGGATGTGAGTGGCGTGCGCTGGCGCTCTGCGGGGCTTGGCCCCTCCCACTCCCCTCCCTTAAGTCTGGCGATCAGGATATCCGGCAGCGATCCTCAGCTATGTCTGAGTGCAGCAGATCGGGGTCCGGTTAATTTGCATGACGCGGTGCTGCTGAAAACCGTGGCTTGTCTGGAGTTGCCCACCCTTGGTCCAGAAAGCTGTAAAGCCTGTGGGTGGGGGGGGGGGGGGTATGGGATGAAATGTGTGAATGACCCAGTCTTACTGATAAGTTTTATTTAAATGTCTAATATTTGCCCGTGTGAACCCGCAATTGATGTCGCGCTGCCTGGCTCCCGACGTTAGGTCAGGTTGGGCTGCTAGCAGGGAGCCCATGGGTATATGAGGTTGGGGAGTGTGCAAACACATCTGGGTGGAGGGAGGTAACTCACCAATAGCGTTTAAATGGTTAAATGTTTACATTAAAGTAGTTTAAACGTTTAATTGTGTGAGCAATATTTACATCCTGAGGGAGGATGCTGTGATGGTCCAGTTTTAGGTTCATTAGATGCTATTGTGCGGTCCAGACTGTCCCACAGCTTTACATACCGGGATCCAGCGGGGGTGGGGCCGCTTCTAGCACCCAGGACCCTCTTTGGCGAGTCAAATCTTAAAGTAATGAACTCTAAAGCTATCGGAGGCGAGCCACAGCCAGTTTGCTCTCTGTTCCTTAGCCCTGTGAACCATTTTGATGTCTAAGATCATCTGATGGGGGGGGGGGTAGGGACCCTGTTCTGTGGAAAACGCTCCCCCTGGAGCTTTGTCAGAAAACGATTTCTAAAATTATTTCTAAAATCGCAGTCTCTTGCCACCAGGAGGAAGGGGGAGGCTGCTGCTGTTAATATCATCCAAGCGGATTTGGGTGACCCGAGGCCCTGGATCCTAGGGTCCCGCTGCAGGTCACGACCTCTATAGCGCCCTCTCCCTCTCTTCACGCTGATTTTCCCTATGTTCAGTGGCTTTACCATTCTCCCAAAAGAGGAATATGGTCGCCAAGACGTTAGAATTGTTTTTCACGTGAGCCTGCGCTTTTAGGTTTATAAGCATTGGACAAGGCAGAGGTAGGGCCATGAATCGATTTTTAATTGGCCATGGGTGGAGATGGACGCTAGGCTCGCTGGATGCTGGCCTGATCCGGCCTGGTATTTCTTGCGTCTGTGCTGGTGGTGTTTGTTTGATTCCTGCGCTGCTTCGCCGGCGGCTGGGAGGGGCAGCTCCCTGCCTTCTGACCTGTTGTGTTTGGCAAAACCCTGAGGCTCCATGATATACGGGAGGGCGAGGCAGCTTGCACGATGGGAACGGGCTCGTGTGGGTGGTGTGGACGGGCAGGCGGGAGCCCCTGGGGTCGGCACATCAGCTTCGAGCCTGGGAGAAACTGTAGGAGGGGGGGGGGGGGCGCGGTGCTGAGGTCAGGCTGGGACAGGGTGGGGGGGGGGAGAGAGAAAAGGGGGTTAGCTGGTGTGGAAAGATGGGCGGGGCAACTTTCAGCCCGAAGGTCAGCTTCAAACCCCCCCCCCCCCCCCCCCCATTTATAAACCCGAGTGCGAGTGGTTGGTCTGAAGCCTTTTTCCCACCCCCGTCCTTTTTGATTGCCTTAGAGCTTTATCTTGGGAGGGGCGGGGGATACAGGAGAAGGGGCCAGAGCCCTGAGAATCGTAGCTAATTCTGCACCTCAAAACCTGTAGAGACGAGAAGGGGCAGACTGAGGCTGAAAGGGTTTGATTTGAATACGGGCGATAAACCGCGACCTGACTTCGTTTGCAGCTGTTCTTGCCTGCAGAATTGATTTTGAAAAAACCCATCTGCTTATGGTCTGACGCTGGGGCAGAGGATGCGACAGGGGATTGCGTTCCTTCTGGGGCTGCCAACCAGCTGCCTGTAGGAAAGGAGGCCTGGCCCATCCCAGACTCTTATCCCAGGCCCTCTCACCAGTTGCAGTTACGGTTTTTCTCCGAGAGAGGCTGGGCTGGAAGAGAACAGCCGGGGGTAAAAGCAGGGCTGGAGCGGCCTGGCTCACAGGACACGGAGCTTGGTTCCCAGATCTGTCCTGCTGACTCCACGGCGAATCCACATGAGAGAGATCTGCAGCTGCCTGGGCCTTCAGCGTGTGGGGATTTTCCTGCGTATCCATTGCAGATCCAGAAAACCCGCCTGGCTGAGGGGCCTCCAGGGAAAGGTTTGGCCAGCGCTCGCTGTAGTACGGGAGGGGGGGGGGGCTTGGCTGCTGCTTGTGCCTGGGTTTACACTCCCGCAGGGTAGGCCTGTGTCTGGGGCAGAAACCTGCCTATATTCGCCACCTTCCTGCAGGCCTCCAATCCCATCCTATCACTGCCTCCCCCCCCCCCCAAATCTCAGTGCTCCAATGCTGGTGCTGTTATCACAAGGAAGTGAGCAGGAATTGGATCTTGTGCTTGGAGAGGGGGCAGGGAAGCTTCAGTACCGGTCAGCGCGGGGCCAAGGAAGCTTAAGAGGAACACCAGCAGTGGAGCCATGAGGATGAGATTGCGGGGGAGGGGGCATAATTTAAGTTGGAGGAAGGGTGTGGAGAGAGAAATTGCTGGGGGTTGCAGGGGCTGTGGAGGAGGTACAGGGCCAGAAGAAAATAACTGGAGTGGGGGTGGCAGAAGCCCTGCTTAAGGGGTGACAGAAAAAGAAGTCTGTCACCACATAATGGGGGCTGTCCTTCTGTCAAACCAATGCCTTGCGATCCTGCCCCCAGTCGAGCTGGTGGTGTTTTTTCCATTTTGGCTTGGACCAGCTGTTTTATTTTATGTTTAATTGTCTCTGGCCAGGGGCACAGGCATTTTCCATGACTCCAGGGCGGTGTCGCAGCAGCAGGCCCTGCAGGATGAGCTGGTGGACTTATCCAAGAAGGAGCGGACGCTGGAAGAGCTGATCCAGACCTGCACGCAGCAGCTGAAGGACCTGACTGAGGACGAGGATAACCAGAGATATCCTTCCAGTGCCCCCGGGCAGCTGAAAATAAAACGTTAACCTGGTGGCTTCCCGCTCTTCACCTTGAGCTCCTTAAACTGGCCTGCAGGCTCTCCACAATAAAGAATTCAGTAGCTGTTTATGTGCGTTTTGGTCCAAGATGCCTGGTTTTAACCAGCATGTTTTGGTTCCCTCTAAAAACCAGATCTGGCTGGGGATTTTAAGGGCTGATTGGGGAAAGAGGGCCCGAGATGTAGTTCTAGGCTGGGCCCGTTCATGAACGAGGCTGTCAGTCTCCTTCATGAAAACTTTTTTTTTTTATAAAGCAAAGCAGACCTGTTGCTGTAATTGTTTCTGGGGGGTGGAAGTGTGTACACTGCTCTGTACAAGGAAGCTACTTCCTGCCATGATCCTGGGCTCAGCCTATGCTGTATCTTATTATTTAGTGCAGCAGGTCAGACCAAGCATCCATCAAGCCCAGTATCCTTTTTCCAACAATGGCCAATCCAGATTACAAGTACCTGGTAAGTGCCAAAACATTAAATAGATCCCAGGCTACTAATGCTGGTAACAAGCAGTGGCGATTCCCTTTTGATTAATAGCAATATGGACTTATTCTCCAGGAAACTTATCCAAATCTTTTTGAAACAGACTACACTAACTGCCTTAACCACATTCTTTGGCAATGAATTCCAGAGCTTAACTGTGTGCAGAGTGTGAGAGAATTTTCTCAGATTTGTTTTAAATGTGCTACTTGCTAACATCATGGAGGGCCCCCTTGGCCATTTTATTATCTGAAAGAATAAATAACTGATTCATATTTACCTGTTCAAGGCCTTTCATGATTTTCTATACCTTTATCATATCCCTCCTCAGCTGTCTCTTCTCCAAGCTGAGTAGCAGTAACCTCTACCTTTTCCTCATAGAGGAGCTGTTCCATCCCCTTTATCATTTTGGTCGCCCTATCTGCACCTTCTCCAGTACAACTGTATCTTTTTTTGAGATGCGGCGACTAGAATTGTACACAGTATTCAAGGTGTGGTCTCACCATGGAGCGATATAGAGGCATTATGACATTTTCCATTTTATTAACCATGCCCTTCCTAATAATTCCTAACATTTTATTTGCTTTTTTGACTGCTGCAGCCCACTGAGCCGACGATTTCAATGTGTTATCCGCTCTGAATCCTAGATCTTTTTCCTGGGTGGTAGCTCCTAATATGGAACCTAACATCGTGTAACTACAGCATGGGTTACTTTTCCCTAAGTGCATCACCTTGCACTTGTCCACATTAAATTTCAGCCCCCAGTGTTTCAGTCTAGCAACGTTCTCCTGAAATTTATCACAATCCGCTTGTGATTTAACTCCTCTGAATAATTACGTTCTTATGTTTTTGTCACTGGTCCTGGTTGTCCCTTAACTCCTCCCCACGTTAGCGTACGTCACCTACCAAGACATTCGCTCCATCAATAACTTCAAAGATCAGACGGTGATTGCTATCAAAGCCCCCCCAGAAACCCGGCTCGAAGTGCCTGACCTCAACGAGGTGAGAGGGACAGAAGGGGGGACTTGGGGGGTGGTGAGGGATGTGCGTGCCACTTCAGGTGGACCTGGGTCTGCCAGGGTGGTGCCTGAGCAGGGGGCATCCCTGGATCCTCTGCTTGTGAAACAGGATGCTAAAGTGTGAGCTTCATCTCGGCCCTGCCTGGCTGTGCTCTGAGCCTCTAGGCCTGGAATGTGCTTTTAATGTCCTTCCTTCCTTTCCAGGAGACCCTACAGATCTACTTGAAGAGCACCAATGGGCCCATCGAGGTGTATCTGTGTCCTGAGGAGATCTCCGAGGACAGCAGTAACCGCTCCAAGGTGGCCAGGGGGCCCCATCAAGGCGCCGTCCTCCAAGAAAGCTGCTCCCCTCTTTCTCCTCAACCAAAGAGTACGTGTGATGGGGGAAGGTTTAGGGCACTGTAGCGGGGTCTCCCTGCAGGCTGCCTTTGCGCTGTAATACCGGAGTGATATGTATAGTGTACAGGAACCGGAGTGATATGTATAGTGTACAGGAACCGGAGTGATATGTATATTATACAGGAACCGGAGTGATATGTATATTATACAGGAACCGGAGTGATATGTATAGTGTACAGGAACCGGAGTGATATGTATATTGTACAGGAACCGGAGTGATATGTATATTATACAGGAACCGGAGTGATATGTATAGTGTACAGGCACTTCCGGTATATAAAAACCAAAAATAAAGAAAGAAAGAATGAATGACAGGCCTGGAGCCGGCAGTGGACCCCACCGGTCCATTCCTCGTCCATTCGTCTGCAGAGTAGGGGGCAGTGGCTGTGACACCTAGGATTGCTGCCTCTCACCCTCCCTCCATAAAACCTGTTTACAATCTGCAGAAAGTGGAAGTGTGTGAACCTTTCTTCTGGTTTCCCTGGGCACACTGATTGCTAGCCCTGGGCACACTGATTGTTAGCCCTGGGCACACTGATTGCTAGCCCTGGGCACACTGATTGCTAGCCCTGGGCACACTGATTGCTAGCCACTTCTACTGTGGCTGACAACATGCCCGCCCTCCCTCTAAAAGGAAATCCTGTTGTAAGCCGGCTCAAGCTGTGGGTCTTTCACAGTCCCACAGGGGGGTGAGGAGTCTTGCTGTCTGTGTGTGTGGCACTTTTTCAGCTGGCTCAGCGGAGGGAGGCTGATGAAATGGGGTCTGTGCGTTCTCTTCTCCACAATCTCAGCTGCTCCTGGTCTGGCTCCTATCTGGTAGTCTGAGTGATGGAAATGGGCCGCTGAGGCTCTCGGGAGAGCTACACGATAGAAACTGGCCCCTTTTGCCTTCA
Organism: Rhinatrema bivittatum; assembly: GCF_901001135.1. Lineage (NCBI taxonomy): Eukaryota > Metazoa > Chordata > Amphibia > Gymnophiona > Rhinatrematidae > Rhinatrema > Rhinatrema bivittatum. Next base: position 86,466,625 of record NC_042625.1, read on the forward strand.
GGGGCTAGCTGTCTGCCCTGAGTGGACAGTTGTGCTTGGGATACATCTGCCAGGATGGGGTCAGCTGTTCTGCCCAGCCTGCAGTGGCATCGGGCACTGCTCTCCTGGCTGAGGTGCTAAAGCGACGCAACGTTCAACACGAGAAGAGTGATTTCAGGGAAGGCGTATTGCCGACTCGTACGGCACCTGCTGCTTTCTTGGGCTTAAGTGGTTTGTGAATTTTTGTGTATATATATATATATATTTTTTTCTTGGGTGCATTAAAATATCGGTGCCACGGTTAGGGGTGGTGGGATTAAGGAGAAGCCTCAGGCTGTCCTTATCATGTGAATCGCTCTTGAAATCACTTTGGGTGTGAACTGTACAAAGTACAGGATATCATGGTGGCAGATAGAAACCACACTGGGAATGGTGGTTCCATGCTGGTTTATTATTAGAGAAGGCAGAATCATAGAAATTACCTGCAATGCACTGTAAGTCAGGGCTGAATAAACCAATAACACTCACTGTTAGGCCATAGCTTAAATCCAGTCCACCTAATGTCGACCATGAATTTTAAGGTTGACTTTTTGTAAACTGTGGTGATCTTCTTTTGGAACGGCAGTATCTAAAATGCCTAAATAAACAAGCAATTGCTCTTCATAGACAAACACCGCAACTACTTGAAATGCACCTTCTACTTCTGGGGCCTAATAGAGAGCTGCAGGCCTTCCACGTAAGGTGATATGTGTATAAATAGGGAAAAGAGCCCACGGCCCTTCTACCAGGATACCACACTGGCACGTGGCTTCCTAGCTCTCCAAATGGCAGGGAAGCCTTCCAGCTGTCCCAGCCTCCCTTCTAGTTCAGATCCTGCAGGGCGGGACCTTACACCAGGCTAGCAGTCGTCTGAGTGTGGATATCTTGGCGTCATTCAGTGGCTCTACACATAGCTGCTAGCACCTGGAGCACTTAAATCCAGCTAACATGAATGGAGGGAGCCTCTATTTTTTTTGGGTGATGTCATTAATAACCAACAGTCCGTTCTAATCCCTGAAACCATTCTTCTCAGTTTTACTGTTGAGTATCATTGCTTGAAGGAATCGTGAGCAGAGCAAGAATGAAGTGTAAAATGTTGCCACTTCATTGGATAATAATGGGGTGATGTCATCAGTGACATTCACACAAACAAAATGGTGCCCTCTATGAGGGTGTACATTCGTTTCAGCTGTTTTCGTGGTACGCATGGATAAAAATGAATAATATGTGCCCGACTCATTATTAAATATACACACATACTCTCTGTTTTCCTGTGTGTACTAGAAAGTGGGCAAGGTGCACACATACCGCCAAAATGGAGGAAAAAAATAGACATCCCTACTCTCCATTTTGGTCAGCTGCTATAGCAAGGAGCTGATTTTCAGAGACTGGCAGCGGGGGTAGGATAACCATGTACGTTTACCCCGTTATCGTTGCTGCGCTTAGCTAAATGTGTGGCTGAATATCTGGCTAAGTACGCGCTCTGCATTTGAGCGGGTAGAGTTAGGCCTGTTATGTGTGCGGCCAGGGTTACCTGGCTCAATGACAGTTGGTTACCGTTAAATATTGCACCAACGGCTAAATTTGAAAACCCGTGCCAGTAACAACTGCGGCCCGGCTGCCTTTGTAGGGCTTGAGGTTTTAACCGCAGAAATTTTGGAAGAGAGGCTTAGTCTTAATTGGGTTTTAGCTGGGTAAATCTTGAAACTGGAATTTTAGCGGGTTCTGAGGCGATGTCTTTATTGATCCGATAATAAAAAAGGCACGTGAGCTTCCAAGATCAAACACCTCCCTTCTTCAGACCCACACCTTGAATATGACTTCAGTTTTTTTTAATGGTAAAACAGTATCACTGCTGCCTGCCTTGGGTCTCGAGTTTACAGTTGTGACTCGATCATAAGCTGTTTTCAAGTTTCAGAGTTGTGTTAATCCAATCGGAGGTCTGCGTGATACCACACAGCCGTCATCCTCTGCTCTGTGCTTTATAATCGAAATGTGGTGATGACTAAACCTACCTGGATCTGGTGTGGGAGATCTGCCGTGTAACCATTGATAAGATTGTGGGGGGGTGTTCCTCACCTCGGGTCCCTACAGCCAGTTCAGGATCTCCACAATGACCATGCAGGCATATTTGGGCCATAGGACCAGCTTGAGAGGCTCCACCCTATTGCTTTCATTGCCTTGGGCAGGTCACTTCATTCTCTGTGGCCTGAGCTATGAATTTAGACCGTAAACTCCTCTGGAGCAGGCCTACAGTACCTGAATGTAATCTGCTTTGAAGTGCCTGAAATAAGTAAAATTCTTTTTTTTTTTCTCTTTGCCCCCAGCTGAGCCCGTGAAGACGGAGTTGGCCTCTCCTCTCCTGGATGTGGAGGAGCGGATTCTGGACCTGCCCCACCACCTCCTGCAGCAGACGGAGGACCAGCTCCCCTCCACCTCCTATGAGGTGGGGGACACGCCCTTCATCAGCTTTTCCCCGCCCCTCGACCAGGACGACTACCTGTGGGGACTGGACAGTGGGGAGGGGGTCAGCAATCTCTTTGATTCCTATGACCTGGGGGACCTTCTGAAAAACTAGTGGCTTCTCCATGCCCCTGGAGCTCATTCATTATGGTGCTAATATGGAGGGAGGGGAGGGGGGAACACGAGCATCACTCAAGACCAAAGTGTTGAAATTGCTCTTAAAAGATCTTGGGAGGAGGTTTCATTCCCTGACTCTGACCCATGAAACTACAGAACCCGAAATAACATGGCCTTCGTCGTTCTCCTCCTCTTCCTCTCCTGCCCCGTGACTGCCACCCTCCTCCCCCGTATGTTTCAGTGTTACGCCTGGGATCGCTGTCCGACTTGGCCAAACCCAATGGAGTCTTACTTTTGCCCCATTGCATCTTGGGTATGACAGCTCCGGTTTCTCTTAACTCCGTCAGGATTGCAATGGGGGGGTACTCAGGACTGGAGGAGCTTCATTAGATTGACCCGGATTGTGTGCTAACCCTAATGAGGCACTTGCACAGGGACGGCTCCCGGTAACGACGGCTCCAGTTGCAGGCTACGTCCGCAGCACTCGGCTCGCCCATGGAAGAAACGTTTTCTGTGCTGGTTTGGGATTGCTGGACATGGTGGCGGGTTCTGGTGGGGCTTCCTGCCCTTCAAGCCTTGGAGATGGGGAGATGTTCAACTTCCAGCTGTGATCTTGCCGCAGCAGAGGTGGGTTCTGGGCCGAACCTTACTGGCCCCTCCACCAGCTGCACCACTGGGCAGGAAGGAGCCTGCCGTGTCTGCCTCTGACCTCTCCGCGGGTGGAACTTGAATTCCAAGCTGCAGAAGTTTTAGGATCTTTCAGTAACTGTTTTTCTTCTGGTTTGATGAAGAATTGGCCCATGACGGGACAGTGCGCGGTGCCGTGACAGCGGAGGGCGCTGTCTGTCCCAGTGCTTACCTGGGCTGAGAGCAGGCCCTAGATTGGAGGCCATGGACTCTGTGAGGAAGGGGCGGAGGCAGTTTTGGAGTTTACAGCTTTGGTAAGCAGGGCCCATCTCGTTTTCTTCCTCCTGCTGTGCCAGTGCTGCCCAGGGTTCCCAGTGCACCTTTATAACTGGCACCATCGTAAAGCACTTAATTGGACTTAATAGGGAAGTTGGATGATGTCCTGTAGTTGCGGCCGGGCCCCTGGCTCCCTTCTGCAGCCGGGAGGTAATTTTTCTTTAAAACTGCCCAGACAAAGGTGTGGCGCTTGTCCATAAGTCTTAGGGGGTTAAACAGCGCCACTTGTGGCTGTAGCGGCGTCGCCTTGTGGCATCTGAGTGTGGACCGTGCCCTCCTCTCTCTCTCTCCCCCCTGCAGGGACTCCTGGGTTCGAATTGCGCCCTCTCTTTGTCACATATTGTGGTTTGGTTTTTTTTCTCAAGATAGCACTGATGGGGGTGGGGAGGATAAAGAAAAATTAGAAATGAGTATTCTTAAACAGACTCCCCCCTCCAACACACACACAAAAAGTGAAACTAATAAGGCAAGCCCTGTTCACTGGGATGGAAGTGATTCGGCCTTTCGAATGGTGCCGGACCTTACTGTAACCCTTCCAGATAAAGGAGCTTTCTGATTGGCTGAGCAGCCCTCCAGCCCTGTCTGCTTTCTGATACCAAAATGACTGGTGTGAGGTCCTGTCTTCCCCCTCCCCAGACAGCTATCCTTCATCTGTGGAGGGGAGGGCAGTGCGGTGACCTAGTCTAGTCCGTCCCTGTGCTGAGAGAGAACTAGTGGAGGAGGAAGAGAGCGTGGCTGCTTCCCTCCACCCTGAGTGCAACTGCCCTGCAGGTTGCACACCGAAACCAGCAGGGCCAGCTTACACCGCAGCAGGGGCCGCATGCAGAGGGCAGGCGGGAGGCCAGAAACAAAACCACCGTGTGCCCCCGTTCTCCACCCTGTTCCTGCCAAAGGGCACTGAAGGATGCTGGGAAGAGAGGCCCTTAGCAGGTTTGCTGCTTTCCCGTATGTGTGCATTGGGGGGGGGGGGGGGGGGGGGGCTCTGAAAGGCAGGGTCCCTTCCTCATCGTTACACCCGTGGGGTGTAGCCCTCTGCCCTTCTCCTGGGCGTGAGGTGGCTGAATTCTGGGCCAGCGATCAGTAACGCCGCTCGGTGGCACCGGGGGCCAGTTAGAAGCTGATTGGTTTTCGGCGGCTGTGATATCTCCAGGAAGGACTGGATCTACCCCTGGCATTGCCCTGTTGCATGTGAGGACCTGCATTTCTGATTTCCCCTAAGACAAGCAGGAGCTACACCTCCATGGAGTAAAACCAGTAAAGGATCTGCCTGCCGGGGGGGGGGGGGGGGGGGGGGGTAGAGCTAATCGGGGCCTGTTCCAAATGGAAAAACACCTGGATAGGAAGTGGTGAATGAAGGTGCTGAAATAACCCATTGCTCTGCTGGCTCTCATCAAGCACTCATCAGCTTTATAGGCTTTGGTTCCGAGGTGGATTTTTTTTTTTTTTAGTTTTCAGGCACCAGTATGGGGCCTAAGGCAGTCATTATTTACTTATTCCTCCAGCTGATTGATCTTATTCTTAAGTTTCTTTGTTAAAAGATTTCTTACAGTTTATAACGCTCAGGATGGGTTCTTTCTGTGGCTGGTGACATTGGGATGCACCCTAGCACTTCGTTCTCTCCTTCCCTCTGCGCGGAGGGTAGCAAAGTGCTTTCACAAGCAACATCCAGTTAGGATGTGAAATAAAATCTTGCTAACTTGCTGCTTGTTGCAAGCTAGGGTCACCTAAAGCCGTCTTGTCACAGGCTACTCCAGTGCATGCAGGGAGATGTAGATTTCCCTTGTAAGAAAGGCCCAAACTACACATCCCTGCATGCAGTGGGGCAAAGCCTGTTCCTTATGACACAGAGCCAGAGGGCAGCCCTAAATGTAGGTAAAAGCAGGACTAGCTTAGCCCGGGATAAGTGATGGGAAGTTTTTCAGTAATCCAGTTGTGTCTTCTTTGTTATTCCTTGCAAAGACTCTGATGTAATAAGATGTGAGTCCAAAAAAAGTGTGGGCTGAGCTTCACACATTTCCTTTACTCGCGTGCTAAAAAAAAGGATAACTAGTGATGCACCAAGCTGATGGTCTGCTAATACCGTGGGAGTTTGGAAGAAAATGCACCAACGTTGCAGTATGCGGACGAAAACATGCTTAGCACACGCAAACCTTAAATTTGTGCAGTGCTGTGCAGAAAAGCTGATCTGTGCCCCTAAAAGTTGTGCTCACTGAACATGAGCTAGGATCACCCAAAATATTAATGCTCAGTACCACAAACTCCATGTTCAGCCCCATTAAATAACACTAGCCCCAGGACCTTTACGTCTCCTCTGACTGGGAGTTAAATTTCCAGCACTAAGAAAACTTGAGTTAAGCCTGCGCACTTCCCTGCATTGGGCGGTAATAGCTAATTGCCTTGATTAGCAGGGGCTTGGCATGGAGACACACTAATTTGTGTGCATGCCTTTTGTGTGCTATCGCCTTGTCGCGTCGGGAATAAAGTGTGTGCACAACTTCACAGCTTATTACATCGGAGCCAAAGCTTTTAGCAATTAAAAAAAAAAATTTTCACTAATTAATGTTTGCCCCTTTTGAGCGGTCATCTTGTGTGGAGGTCACAGAGTAGCCACATGCAGATGACCTGACCCCTGACCTGTCCAAGGGGACACTTCGATGCTTTGATCTGTGGTGTGTGTAGTCACAGCATTACCTCATTTCCGTAGCTTGTACTGTAAGCTCTTAGCAAAAATCAGCCAGAGTGGTCGAGGTTGGGCCGAAAGGTATTTTTTGTTACAGTATTACCTCTTTGGCTTCTCCTCCTCCTCACCATCCTTGAGCTTCCCAGTGCAGGAAACCTGGGGTCCTTTTATCCTTTAAAGATTTTCTACAATGTAAAAAGTAGAGTTAAACAAAGCTGCTAACGGAGAGGCACTCTGAGCTGTCTGCCGCATGCAACCTACAGGAAAACTGGGCCCGCAGACATTTGTGTGGTTGCTTGAAAAATGTTTACAAAAAGGGGCTAACTATTAACCCCAGTGCCTGTTTGATTCCCATCCTTGCTCCTTTCGGGAGTCTGTCAAAACATAACCTTACGCATTCGGCCCTGGACATTGCCTCAAGTTTTGACGAGACAAGGTAATGCTACTGCTCTCGCCGGAGAGAAACCGAACATTTCTCCCCCAGTTCCTTGTTCTTGGGTAGGAAAGTGGTGGGGATTGATTGGGTGACCTGTGTCCCTTCCCTATCCCCAGAAGAGTCTAAAGGGCAATGCTGTGCTTTGTATCCTAATCTCCAGCTAGCAGAATTCTCCAGGAATTGTGGAATTACTAAATGAAACAATATATTTTGATAAAACAAGACAGAGAGTCATTCTACCTGGGGACATGAAATGCTTTTTGTTTGCTTCCTTACTGCTGAATCATAGTCTCACCAGCTGCTTCTCCAGTGTTGGGGAGGGAAGACGTCAGGACCTGGAGCTTGATCGGGCACAGATACCAGACAGCTTCCCATCTCTCTTATTTCACATGCATTTTACCATTTATGCTGTCATTAGCTTGTGAGTTTGAAACATAGAAATGACGGCAGAAGAAGACCAAACGGCCCATCCAGTCTGCCCAGCAAGCTTCACACATCTTTTCTCTCATACTTATCTGTTTCTCTTAGCTCTTGGTTCTATTTCCCTTCCACCCCCACCATTAACGTAGAGAGCAGTGATGGAGCTGCATCCAAGTGAAATATCTAGCTTGATTAGTTAGGGGTAGTAGGGGTAGTAACCACCGCAATAAGCAAGCTACACCCATGCTTGTTTTATCCAGACAATTTATACAGCCCTTATTGGTTGTTTTTCTTCTCCCCTGCCGTTGAAGCAGGGAGCTGTGCTGGATATGCGTGAAGTATCAGTTTTTTTTTGACTCACCCGGAAGGGAGACTTGAACAAACTCAGCTACGTTTTAAACTGCCTTTCTGAATACCAATTCAGGAAAATAATTTGGCACATTTTGTTTTTGTACATAAATTATTTTGAGTTTGAAATGGTGCATATGTTTTGTATACCGGGATAATATCAGCATTATGTATATTTCAACTTTGTTTTGTTTGTGATTTAATTTGTTTGGAAGCTGTGCAGAGAGATGCCTAAGAAGTTTAAACTTGAGCTATGACCAGACCTGGAAACCTTTTTGGCGCTGGTGACTCTGATATTCAGTGAGGAGTGGACACCTTTACACATTTGTCTCTCTATTTACCCATGCCCAGTTCTCTCCTCCTCTCTGGGCATGGGCACATAGGGCTCCTGCCTGAGGCCAGTGCCCCAAATCTTAACTGCTCTACTCCAGCCCATCCCAGGCAGCATGCAGGGATCAGGAGGTTGGATTGGAATAGAGCAGAGCAAAGAAGAGCTGGTCTGCTCCCTAATCCAGCTCCTCCTCTCCTTTCCAGGAGGCCTACAGGGATGGCATGCAGGGATCAGGAGGTTGGATTGGAATAGAGCAGAGCAAAGAAGAGCTGCTCTGCTCCCTAATCCAGCCCCTCCTTTCCTTTCCAGGAGGCCTACAGGGATGGCATGCAGGGATCAGGAGGTTGGATTGGAATAGAGCAGAGCAAAGAAGAGCTGCTCTGCTCCCTAATCCAGCCCCTCCTCTCCTTTCCAGGAGGCCTACAGGGATGGCATGCAGGGATCAGGAGGTTGGATTGGAATAGAGCAGAGCAAAGAAGAGCTGCTCTGCTCCCTAATCCAGCCCCTCCTCTCCTTTCCAGGAGGCCTGCAGGGATGGGAGCAGCCAGCATGCGGATCTCCCAGCCCTTTCCAGAGACCCAGACTGCAGATTTCATTAGAAATCCCCGGATGGCAGCTTGTTCCCAGCAAACATGCTTAGGTGGCAGAAAACTGCAAATGGGAAACTATATTGGGTTTGTTCTTTTTTTTTAAATTGTGAAAGATTTATAAGCAAATGTGCAGCTGCTTTTAAAACTGTAAAATTGTACATAAATACTGCACTATTTATAACAGAAATGGTATTTTACACTGTGTTGATGTATTTAAGTTTTAATTTTATGTTTTCTTTGAATGAAGTTGGGGATTGGCTTTGTGGGGTAAAATATTTCTTGAAAACCTGAGGCACTTGAGGATTTTTTTCTTCTTTTGTCAGCAAAAGAAAAAAAAGAATTAAATGTTTTTTCTGTGCAATCCGTACGTGTGAGTGGAGTTGAAATGTGAGCATTCAAAATCTTGTATTAATTTTCAGCTCCATCTTTTGTCAGCCGAAATGGTTTCTCAGGAAATGAAGCATAGGGAAGGACCAAGAAAGAAAAAGGCTGCAGTGCCAGGGTCGCAGGACCCTGAAGGAAAGCAGAGGTTTCCAATCCCAGCTCGGCTGGGACCTCGGGGGTGCAGAAGAAGCAGCGTTTGCCTTCTCCCAAGGCCCAGGGCAAGCCGGGACGTATTCTGCTTTCCCTATTGCATTCCCTAAGAAAAGCAAGACTGGAAGGACTTCCATGCAGTGGAATAAAACCAGGACTGGATCAACCCGTCCTGAAAATCTAGAGCCAGTTGGCAACCCAATATTCAAAGTGTGTCTCACCATGGAGCGATACAGAGGCTTGATGACATTATATTATTTTCCATTCCCTTCCGAATAATTCCTAACATTCTGTTTGCTTTTTTGACTGCTGCAGCCACCTGAGCCGACGATTTTAAAGTATTATCCACTATGATGCCTAGATCTTTTTCCTGGGTGGTAGCTCCTAATATGGAACCTAACATCGTGTAACTACAGCAAGGGTTGTTTTTCCCTATATGCAACACCTTGCACTTTATCTGCCAATCTTCCAGTATCTCAAGGTCCTCATTAATTTATAACAATCTGCTTGTGATTTAACTACTCTGAATAACTTTGTGTCATCTGCAAATTTGATCACCTCACTCATATCCCTTTCCAGATCATTAACAAATATATTGAAAACTAAGCACCGGTCCAAATACAGATCCCTGAGGCACTCCACTATTTACCTTTTTCCACTGTGAAAACTGACCATTTAGTCCTACTCTCTGTTTCCTGTCTTTTAACCAATTTGCAATTCACAAAAGGACATAATCTCCTATCCCATGATTTTTTAGTTTTCTTAGAAGCCTCTCATGAGGACTTTTTCAAATGCTTTCTGAAAATTCAAATGCACTACATCTACTGGTTTACATTTATCCACATGTTTATTTACCACTTCAAAAAAATGTAGCAGATTTATGAAGCAAGACTTCCCTTATATATATCCATGCTGGCTGTGTTCCATTTAATCATGTCTAGCTATATGTTCTGTGATTTTATTCTTTATAATAGTTTCCTCAATTTTTCCCAGCAGTGAAGTCAGGATCTCACTGATCTGTAGTTTCCCAGATCACCTCTGGAGCTCTTTTTAAATATCAGGGTTACATTGGACACCTTCCAGTCTTTAGGTACAATGGATGAGTTTAATTATAGGTTAAAATTATTTGTAATAGGTCTGAAATTTCATTTTTTTTTAGTTCTTTCAGAACCCTGGGGTGTATACCATCTGGTCCAGGTGATTTGCTACTCTTCAGTTTGGCCTACTACATCTTCCAGGTTCATCATGATTTGAGTCAGTTCATCTGAATTGTCACCTTTGAAAACTGTGTCTGAAACAGGTATCTCCCCAAAATCTCCCTCAGTAAACAAAAGCCAGGGCTGGTGCACCCTAGGCAAACCTTACAGTCTGGCGCCCCCTCCCCATGCACAATTTTAAATTATGCATTTATAACATATTTTACATGAAAAATGACATTCTGAGGTAAAATTAATATACAAGGTGTTGTGATAATTTCATGCACTGTTGTGATGCCATCAAGAAAACTTTGCATCTTGGAATTCATATGGCATCATACTGTGACACTTTCCCTGGGTCCGTACACCGTCTGCTTGCATCCGTTCCCGGGTCCAAACCTTGACTTTAAACGTATTTATCTTAAAAGTCCCCAGGTGGGATTTGAACCCTCACCACCTGGATGGAAGGCAGATGCCTTCCCCACTGAGCCAGCAACTCACTTTCCAACCACTGGCTTCAGAAGTCCCTCTCAAAGTCCATAGTTCAAGAGTCCGGCCCCACTGGGCCTAACTGCCACCTCCCTCCGTACCTCTGGGACCTCAACCCTTCCCCAGAGGTACAGCCACCCACCGGCAGTCCTTCACACGGTCAGGGAATGTCCAGCCTCGAAGTCTCCCAGAGCAGACAGGAAATCCGATCCTTCCTCCTCGGTCTCTCGCAGGAGACTGAGGCTGCTCTACTAGGGAGTCCTTTTTATCCTGTGGAAACTCCTCTTCCTCTGCCAGCTGATTGGCTCCAGGGAAGTCCCACCCTTAACCTCCCACACCTGTGGTTCTTCTGTCCTTGTAACATCCGGGGGAAGGAACCAAGGGACGTCTCTTGCCTGGTGTTGCTGTATTTTCCTTCCCCCCTCCCTTGAATCTTTAGTTCCTAGCTTTATTCTTCCTATCTAGTCTAGCATAGTGACCCCGTCACACATACCTATTGTGATATATTTCGGCATGGTCCTCCCATATTAACACAGTAATATTTGCCAACACTCAAAGAATAACAACCCCACCTATGAAAAAGAATACCACAAATATTACACCAGAATCTAAAATATCAATACACCTCCTATCAGGAAAACAGAACAGATCCCTACAGAGAAACCACATGCTAAAAGAATGCTTCATCTCAGTCTTTGCATGCAGAACACAAACCCTCACCAAATACAGAATAAAGCCACATAAAGTATAAATAGAAATGTGCAGACAAAAACTGAACTGTAAAACGCATCACGCCAGACTCTATACAGTGTAACAATGGAAAAACAAAAATTTCACCATTCCTCATGAAACAAATCAAGATATATAAATCATCATAATTATAAAATCATACAAATAAAATAATTTCAAAACAGCTGATGACTAGAATATCCAATAATTAAAGACTCATGCACATTTTGAAAGCTTTACCAAACACCAATAAAATATTTCAAACAGCAGACACATCACATACTACCCAATAATTAAAATGGTAGTCAATCAAAAGCCACCTTTACTTACCCTCTCCAGCAGTTCTACTCCTTTCCCTTGCAGGCCACACCAGAAGCAGCAGTAGCTGCTGAAGCTGTCCTCACAGTTCTCTTCCTTAGGGACCACAACCAGTCTCCTCTCTCACACACACACACACACACCAGTCACACCCTCAGGACCAGTTTCTGTCTCACACACCAATCATCTCCCCAACCAGTCTCTCTCTCAAACACACACAAGCACACACATACCAGTCAGCTCCCTGATCAGTCTCTCACACATACACATGTCACCTCTCTGGCCAGTCTCTCTCAATCACAAAATGCTCTCTCTTACTTACACACAGGCTTTCAATCACACACATGCTCTCTCTATTTCACTTACACACAAGCTCTCAATCACACACATGTTCTATCTCACAGCCACAAGCCAGCCAAAAACATGCTCCATCTCTCTCGCACACACACAAGCACCCTCCCTGACTCACATATACACCACACACATACAGACGTACCCTTCCTGACTCACATATACACCACACATACAGAAGCACCCTCCCTGACTCACATATACACCACACACAGACAGAAGCACCCTCCCTGACTCACATATACACATTACACTCTCACAGAAGCACCTTGCTTTCAAGACTTGCAGCATGATTTTTCACTTTTACTAAAAGTGAAAGTGATGCTCCCAACCGTTAAATAAGAAAACCACATTCCTATCAGAAGGTGAAATGATACCCTTCCTTCAGGTTATGTCCTCCCAAGGGACAGCCACCCACACCGTACAGCTTCTCTTGTTTTACGCTTTCAGGCGATAAAGCAAGTGTCTTTCTTCAAACTTTCAGTCGTATGATTATTCATGTGGGAGATATGGAACAGAAAGACATCCTTAGCTTCCCTTTTAAATGGGAAGATTCCAGTCTTAGTCATTTAAAAATATACATTTTCTAAAGGCTTAAAAAAAAAAAGCAAAACCGTTTCAGATTGGAATATTCTAGTCTTCATGCTTAAATTATGCTTCAAAACAAACAAACCAAACCCTACCTGGCATCAGTATCTTAAATTTGTGATTTTGCTGAGATGAACATTTTAAATACTTTAATTTTTTTTTTTTTGCTTTAGTGTTTGTCACTACCCACTTTAAGTTAAATTTTTATTTTCCAGAAGAGGGATGCTTAAAATTCAGTAATTTCATTTTTCATCCACTTTTCAAAAGTTGCGCTACCAGCACAAAAGTTGAGGTATATGTATTAGCACACTTCATTTTTTTAAACTGGCAGATTCCTTTCTCACATACACAGAAGCTCCATTCCTTTCTCACATACACAGAAGCTCCATTCCTTTCTCACATACACAGAAGCTCCATTCCTTTCTCACATCACATACACAGAAGCTCCATTCCTTTCTCACATACACACCACATACACCCACAGAAAGAAGATCAGTGCAGCCGGAGACTTCAGCCACGTGATCAGCTAGACCGGCCCGCCGGGGTGAAGCCCAATCCGCCCCTGACGCCGGTGGCCTTCAGCCCCTACCATGTGACAGGGGCTACCGGTGCCATTGGTTGGCCCCTGTCACATGGTAGAGGCTAAAGGTCACTGGTGCCATTTTGGTTAGTGGCAGCCGAGGCCCCGGGAGCAGCAGATCACTCCCGGGTCCTCCGCTGGACCACCAGGGGGGCGTCGGGAGGGTGGCACTGGGAGGGGGGGGGGGAGGCAGGGTGAGTTGGGGGCTGGCAGAATTTTGAAAGGGCACTTTTTGCCCTTTCAAAATTCTGCCGCCTGCCGCGGCGCCCCTAAGTCTTGGCGCTCTAGGCACAGGCCTAGCTCACCTAGTGGTTCCTCCGGCCCTGACTGAAGCAAAGAATTTATTTAGTCTTTCCACAATGGCCTTATCTTCCCTATGTGCCCCTTTAACCCCTCGGTCATCTAATACGAAGCATTATGTGAATTAACAGGAAGGCTGCTTACTCTGTAAAACCTTTGCTAGAAATAATTTTGTGGGTTTGACAGTTGCTTGGTTTTGATTTTTTAATATCGCTACCCTTAGCATGAGGTTTGGGGTAACCTGCACGGAGCGGCAGTTACCTCCGTAAGAAACTTGCTGGGCAGCCTGGATGGCCCATTTGGGTCTTTTTCTGCCGCCGTTACTATCTTACTGTGTAAAGGTGAATGAATGCCCATGATGCTGGATCTAGCCCTGCGAGCCCAAAGGAGCAGGAGCACAGGGCTGTGTCAGAAAAAGGAAAATGCCCGCGAGAGTTTAACTAGAATGTCTTTCTTTTTTCGTTGCTCCTTTTAAAAGGCCCCCATGACCCTACAAAGGCTCCAGGTTTCTGCAGGACCTGAATGGCTGCCAGGGCCGGAGCGGGCAGGAATTAGGCCCCTGCCAGCTAAGAAAAGTAGGCCCCTGATGTGATACTTAATAAGAGAAATCGTTTTCTAAATTTCCCAAATAATTTTTGTTTATTTAAGAAGGCTTTACGAGCTTTTTTTGTTAGCAAATTCTTCAATTACAATTGGAATTTTTATTTATACATGTTAGAAATAGATATATTTAGCGCTTTTTTTTTTTTTTTTTTTTACTTTTGCCCAACAAAAGTAAGCCCCCTTGATCATTGAAGGCCCGAGCCAAATGGCCATGCTGGCACCCCCCTCTCTCCTGGAGTCAGCGGCGGATTCACGATGTCGGACCGGCCCGGGTATTTGCCGCCCAGGCCAGCCCAGGGCACATCACGTGGTCTGCCAAGCGCGGCTCTGTCACGGCTGCGCCCGGCAGACCACGTGACTGGAGCGATTGGCTCACCAGGGATGCCCGATTTCCGCCCACCCCCCCGATAGGCCAATCCGCCCCTGCCTGGAGTGATGGCTACTGGCCCTGCACTGTATCGTGTAAAGCTACCCACTGAGTAGCCTGACTGCTAGTCAAGTCTGTCTCCTGGCTGGTTTAGTGTTCAGATCTTCATCTAAGCATGATCTTCTTTGGGGTGGTTTGAGTTGCAATGAATCGGGGTTTAAGCTCTGCTGTTTGCTTCCCACAAGTTTGGGATGTCCTCCCACGTTCAGTAAAGGTGAGGACTCCGGGAAGCCCCTCTGGCTGCTGTTTTTTTCTTCTGCTGCAGGCAGATAATTTCTGTCGATCCCGTGCAGCTGAGTGCGCAGACGGCGCATGGCACACACGCAGCAATGCTACTGATGGGGGGGGGGGGGGGGGGGGGGGGGGGGAGTCCAGGCTCTGGCAGCAGGTGAGGCTGGGCCTCAGGACCATGGCACCTGCCTATGGGCGCCATGCTGCTGGCAGGGAGCTTAGGCCCTCACCAGCCAGAGATGTGTAACTGCTGGGAGGAGAATACAATAATGAGCGAGAAGAGGGAGGAAACCTGGAGAATAGGAGAGCCCCTGCCACCCGCTCAGTCATCTACACTCGCCCAAGCTCTTGCAGGGCAGCATGGAACCGACAGCCACACGAATGAGATGCCACGGAGATGTAGACAGGGCCCCTTTAGTACATGGGGATACTGTGAAGGAGGGGGGGGGGGTAGGAGCTCGAAGAGGAGAAAATGGGAGCCCGAGTTCACACCCTGCCATTTAGATTTCAGCTGGTTTTTTTTGTGATGGACTTTCCTGCTGGTTTGTATATCATTTAACATTTTTAATTCCACAATTGCAAGACTAAACAAAGCCAGCCACATTGTAAAATGGGGCAGAATTTGCAGATACTTCTGGCTCTCCCTACATAAAATGTGCAAGCCTTTGCAGGATAAATGCACCTTGTTCGGCGTCTCTCACCTCCCGCTGTCCCTCATATCCAGAATGCGGTTTATTTTTTGGCTCTGGCAGTTTCGTTCTTTTTTATGCTGCCAAGTCAATTGGAGCCAAGGCTCGAATCTGGCAACTTGAGCGTTCCTTCACAACTACCTGGGGATTTTCTCTCTATTTTATATCCTGGCCTCCTGCGCCCCAGCCACCTCCAAACTCACTTAGCCCGGTGGCAGTCTTGCAATGGAGCCACTACTGCCACCCTGCAATCATGGGCCACCAGGTGGTGCTGTTGCACGATGACTGGGGATGCTGGCTGACCTAGTGCACAGCAGCTCTGCATCCAGAGCTGAACACTGGCCCTCCACGTGGCAGGGTCGGCTTGAGTTTTTGAAGCCCTCCCTTAATACCTTGCTGCCTTAATCCTAATGTCTGTGAGTGGGATGTGAGGAGCGAGGGGTCAGGGAATGGACAGTAATAAGGCTGAATCTCTTGGCCATGGAATTTTCATGTGCCAAGTCTGGCTTCCTTCGGCTTTGTGTTGGTTTCTATCGCCATCCTGTGGCAATAAAGGTGTAATGCAAGATACTTTTTGTGATTTTGATGTGGGAACAGATTACATTCTTGTGCTGCTTGATGTTTCAGCAGCTGTTGACACTCAGGAGGATCATGGCGTAATGTTGGCTTTCCAAGACCGGTATTGCAGGGACTGTCTGCTTGGTTTCAGCAAGAGCCATCACTTTTTGTTACATCATTTAACATCTGAGCCCAATCGACAAGTTCCTTTCTGGGTTACGGCTGCAGATGACACTCAGTGCTTTTTTTCTGTTTCATCTGCTATCAATGGTGCAATGGCTTACAATGTAGACAAAACGGAAATCCTTATAATTAGCA
The DNA here is from genome assembly GCF_901001135.1 of Rhinatrema bivittatum. Lineage (NCBI taxonomy): Eukaryota > Metazoa > Chordata > Amphibia > Gymnophiona > Rhinatrematidae > Rhinatrema > Rhinatrema bivittatum. The sequence continues at coordinate 86,482,902 of NC_042625.1, forward strand.
ATGTTCTGCCTTAGCCTTTCCTCCTAGTTTTTCATTTGAAGGATGCACCATCCCAGTTTCAGGCAAGCTTTTGAGTCTTGGAGTGATATTTGACTCTGGGTGAAGGCTGTAGTGTGGCACATTTCGGGTTTTTTTTAAGCTCCGCATACGTTGGAAGATTGATTGGTTACCTATTGAATGGAGAGTCAGATTCAATGTTTTGACCTTAATTCACAAATCTTTGAGAAGTGAGGCACCTATGTTAAAGATTTACAGGCCTGGGAGAAGCTTAAGCTCCTTTGCTCAATGTTTACTTGATGTCCTACAGTCTGCTCAGTAAAACTGGCAGAAGCGAGGGCTAGGTTGGCTGAGGTAGCTGGGGTAGCTGGGTCTCATCTTTTGGAACCAGCTACCCGATACCTGCCTTAAAGAGTCATGCATTTATATTCTCAGGCATTTAATCAGACTTCATGGACACTGTTAATATCTGGTCCTTGAACCTAGCGTGCAATTTGATGTTCAGTACTTTACTAGGCTAAGAAGACGTAGTGGTATTGTTTATCATGCATACGTCATAAGAACATAAGAACATGCCATGCTGGGTCAGACTAAGGGTCCATCAAGCCCAGCATCCTGTTTCCAACAGAGGCCAATCCAGGCTACAAGTACCTGGCAAGTACCCTTTGTGTACGTGTAGTGGTTCTTAATCCAGAACATTTGGGACCCCTCACCCCTAGCTAGTCTGGTTTTTCAGTATTTCCATAATGAATATGCACAAAAGATTTGCATGTATTCCCTCAATTTTATGTAAATCTGTCTTATCTATTTGCATTGTGGATATCCTGAAAACCAGACCTGCTGGGTGTGCCCTGAGGACTGGATTGAGAACCTGATCAGCATAAGGAGCAGTAGCATTTTTATTTTTATTTTTTTTAACAAGAATTAATATGAAGTAATTTTTAATTATTCATATTTTTTTACCCTTTTTTTTTTTTTTAAATGTATTTCATTAATTAAGAGTACTAGTAAACTGACTATGCTTTGCGAGCAGAAAACTGGTGGAAAGTGTGACATTAGAGACGGCTACCATTCACTGATTAACAAAGTCTGATGTTCTCCGCCTCACCCGCAGGACTTGCCTCCACACAAAGTTTGCCAGAGCTAGCTCCATCCATTTCAAAATTCAAAAGGGGGCAAAATACACAAACCTTCATCCATGCCTGAGGAAGCTTCCAACTTTGCCGTCCTCTCACCCCCTCCACCAAATTACCTAACTGCTTGGAAAAATCTAATGCCCCCCAATGCCAACCTCCACACAAAGTCCAGCCCTTCTGTTGTAAAGGGGGGGAACACCCACAGATATTTGAGCATCTGATAAGCCTCCTCTCCACTGAAGGCATCTTGTCCCTTCCCACGCCATGTGCCTGGGTTTGCAGGTAGCGAGCTGGAGGGCATGGCTTTTGCTTCAGGTCTCCGGGCCTGATGCCTGATCCGCTTCACTGAGCAGCACTGCCTTTCTGCTGAGGTTGACCAAACGCCTGGTCCCCACTGCAGATTCCCTGCTGCCACTATTCCTCTGCAGCTGGAGACCAGGCTTCTGCCTAGTAAATATGCCCACCAGTACCTGGTGGATCCCCAACATTCACTGCTGTGCTTGGCTGCCTCTGTTCCCCCCTCCCTCAGGTGCCATGTGCACTCGGTTGAGGTTTCAGTCCCCAGTGCATGTCAATCCATGGGTCCTTAACGTTTGCACATAGGATGGGAGGTTAAATCCCACCCTCACCACCTCCCAGGAAGGACTGAATAGGAACTTCAGTGGAATTGGAGTGAGGCTGGATGATGCTTGTTGGACTCCTGGGTAACACATACAGGGCCAATACAGTAAGGCGCGCTCAGCTGATCGCACTGTTTTACCTGCGGTTGGACCCATGTCCACTACCCCTTATACATTCAACCCCCCCCCCCCTGAAACTAATAGCACTCATCACATGCAAATGGATATTAATGAGGCTATTAGTTATTCACCCGGGATACAGAAAAAAATGTGTCCCCATGGGCAGGCATTCATTTCTGAGCAGCCCAAAAAAGTGTACAGAAAAGCAGAAAATACTGCTTTTCTGTTCATCCTCTGACTTAATATCATAAGTTGGAGGAACCAAAATGTTAAAAAAAAAAAAAGTTTTTTAAATATGCCGGCAGGTCAGGTTAGGAAAACAGATGCTCAGTTTTATGAGCGTCTGTTTTCCTAACCCGTGACTATGCACAAGTTAGGAAAACGGACATTGCTAAGGAGGTGCTAGGGGTGCGCTGTTGTCCCTAGCACCTCCTTTTTAGCAGGACCACTCATTTAAATACGGTATCGCGTGCCCGGGTGAGATGGCGGGGCGCATGTTAGGAAAGCAGGCGTTCAACACTGAGCGCCCGTTTTCCCGCACGCTTTATTGTATCGGCCTGAAAGTAAGGTAAAAATAAACAAAGGCAAACAGTAGCTCTGTTGCCTTATGCTGCAGCCCTAGGTAAGGGCAGGTCTCTGAGAAGCAGTGTAATTTGCACCCGCTCCCTCTGACAGGGGAGGCACAGCTGATGAAAGCTGAATCATGCATTTAAACCCGGTCTATCTCTGCTTCTTGGTTTGCCTTCTCTGCCTCCTCCTTCTCCTGGGCCCCTTCCTGATTTCACATCAGATAGGAGGGACTGAAGGATAAGAAAATGTCCTCTAGGGGTGTGAAGGGACAGAGAACGAGGTTTCTGGGTTCCTGTGTAACAGAAAACAAAGCAGATGATGTTGCGACTTGAGTATTAAGCTGTAGTGTTTTTATAGTGCTATAAGTGTGCACGGTCATTCACAAGGTTAGTGCCCCTTTGCCTAAGATCCGACTCATTAGATGCAGGGTCTTGATCAAGGCCAGCCCAGGACCTGGCGGATCTAGGCTCTCCGGATTGGTGATTTTTTTTAGTTGGAGTTTGGTGGCAATTTCAGGGTTTGTTTGTCTTTTCTGGAAAAGAAAAATGAAGCAGTTCCAAAATGTGTAATGGTTAAAAGCTCATGATGAATGCAAAGGGTCAGTTGTGGCCTGTTCTCGAGGGGAAGGGGAGCCGTGCTGGGTTAGACCACATGTACTACTGAGCCCAGCAGCCGGTGTCTGGCGGTGGCTTGCCTGGGGTCGCATGCAGGCACCCGGAGATCTAATCTCCGTCCGGATGTCTTGCTTTGAGGATTTAGGTTTAGTTGTGCTTAGGCACTGGTGCTGTTGCCGCTGCCACCCCACCCTGCTTTCCTCTGAAGCTCAGACATGGCAGGGGAGGAAGCTTAAGGTAACATCTTGTGGGGGTGCAGCCCTCGCATTGCAACCTCCGCCACCCGCTGAAAGCTGCAGAGGCTGGGCTGATACCACCCAGAACCTCCCTGGGCTCGTGTGGTGGACCTGGAATTATCCCATCTCACAGGGCAGCTCTGGGATGTCCCTCAGAGCTTTGCTGTTGTTAACTTTGGTTACTGTGTAGCAATCAACTCTGAAAACCTTAGTTACATTGTAATTGATCTGCTACCCTGCTATGTGTGAAGGGGAAGCTGGGCCAGACGTGACCTAAGCCTTAAAGGAGCGGATACGTCAATCCCATTGCATCTTTGCACTTGTAGTTCTGCCTTTCTTTAAAATAAATAAATCCTACAGAGTGAGGTAGTCCTGAACTTAGAGAGAGGGGACCAATAAGTCCCGAAATGGCTTGGAGATAAAACCAGGACTGGCTCAGCCTTTGAACCCTGAACTTGGAAACAGTGAGGCCAATATTTGGCAGGCTGTTTAGTGTTAGCCGGATAACTTGTCTGGTAAATTCAGCGCGATAAACCTCCCGCTCAGTGACTTTGGGGGTGCATTCTTCTAGAGGCCACAAGATGGCAGTATCCTATTATTAGACTGGACTATACTGACACCTCATCGTCACTGCTGGTACTGCAGCTTCTCACGTTTTCCTGGGCAAACATGAGAATATTATTATAATAAATTCATCCTGAATGTTTGCTGGTAATACTGAACAAATATTTGCAATTGGCAAGCATTTATTTCTGCTTATTACTGAAAGGTGATGAGAGTAGTGGTAAGATGGAAGAGAGGCAGGCCACACATGTGCCCGCAGCAGCTGAGCTGCGCTGCAGCTACAGTCAGTGATTCGGGAGCACAGAGATGGTGTTGGCCAGCCTTCCCGCACTGCATCAGCAACCGCTCCACGTGCTAACGACAAGGCAGGCTGCAAATATGGCACCCGAGGCTGCTTTTCATTAGAAATAGTCACATGACTGGAAATGTTTTGTGGGTTTCAATTAGTTAATATTATTTGGGGTTCAATGGCTGGGTTATTTTTAAGAAGGAAAGTGGTCTAAAAGTTTTTGAAATGGAGTTTAGAATTCTAGTTTTGATCATGAAAATCACTTCTGAGCACTTTTCTGGTCTGCAGGAGATCTTTCCAGCCTGCCTCTGGCTCCCACCTCCACAATCTTGCAGAAATTATAGTGAGAAATTGCCTTAAATCTGTTATCAATCAGGAAGGCATTCCAAGGAAACCTCACATAGCTGCTTCTGAGTCAGTCACGAAGAAAACCCACAGAAATACAAATTTTACTTGTATAAATACAGAAAAATCCCAGAAATGATGAAACCATGTCCTTCCCAGGGCTTATTCAATGTGGTGCCTTGTTAAAGGAACAGAGACATGCTAACTGAGAGGAACGATCAATAACAAGATGGGCCTCTTTTCTAGGGGTTTCTGTAATATATCTAAATGAAAAACTACAGACAAAAGAACTCCATGAATCCACCAAATAAAATATCCAAAGATTTACCGGGGATGAGCAATAAGGCAGCGATGAACAGAAATAAGCTAATAATATCCTTTTTTATATATATATATATATATATATATATATATATATATATATATATAGTATTTTTTTCTGTAATATATCTGCCATAAAACAACACTGACTTTGTAAAAGGACTGAGTGTTCCTGGGACTCAGTGATGCTTAGCACTTTGGATAGCTGCAGGTATAACATGTTTTAAATAAATAATAAAAGGCCTGGAGTCTGGAAGTGCTAAACTCAGCACAAATGACCCCTTCCCTGGACTCAGTGAAGGCATCTACTCCATACTGGAAGTGCCCAAGCACCCACAGAACTGGACGCTATGGCAGAGACTCTGCAGAAAGGTTGAGTGTTCCTATGAAAAGTTGTACTTGTAGGAACGATGTTGCCTGCGCCTTTAAGGGAAAAGCCTGAGCATGGGCCCCGGCTAGAGACAAAAACTTCATAGGCTTCTGTCAAGCAAACCGGAGGGGGGGATGCGGTTTGCTTTTGCAGGGAGCAAGGCAGCCCAGTTGCCTCTGATACCTGATTCATTTCCTTAACCTTAATGGCTCCCAGATTCGGTGGTCACTCCTGCTTGGGGAGGGCTCTGTCTCTGTGTGCACTCGGCAAAGAGGGGATTCTGGATACCTGCCAGTGACAAGTATTGCTCCAGGCGGGGGATGGTAGCAGAGTTTCTGAATCCAGATGCAAATAAAAGTTAAGGGAGAAAGAAGACCTGCTGGGATCATATTACATGCACGGACAAAGGACATCGCTGCATTAATTCAGCCATGCACACTATTCTCTTGGAAATAAATCAATGGATATATTTAAAGTTGCTGCGTGACTTCCTTCTCATGTCTGACTACCCCAGTTGCTGTTTTACCAACACTTTTTTTTTTAATTTTTCTTTACTAACTTGACATTGCAGTGGTAAAATGGAATACAAAGCCCAGACTGTGTTATTTCCAGAGCTAAGAGCCAGAAGCAGTGTAGTAGTTCCTGAACCTTATCATCTAAGATAAATTATTTTAAAAAAGTAGAATAAAATTCTGACAAGGGTTCCATACCAGCTAGGGCTGTTAGAATCAGAGCTGAATGGGTTAAGCTTCGGGCTCTGTCTCCAGCACTGCAAGTCTGCACAGGAGTCCTGCCTCCCAGACACATTCACTGTAGCCCTTTCCAAAGAAGCTGAAATTTAAATGACTTAATACGACTTTCCCTCTCTCCTCCTCCGGCTTCCATTTCGGGTCAGAGAGAGGGTTGCCAACGCATCCCAGGTCAACCAAACAGGCTGATCCAGTCTTGGTTTTGCCCTATTACAATGCACTGTTTTTTTGATTTTGATTCTCAGACCGAAGCATGTTCAGAAGGAAGCCCTGGGCAAACTGACTGCTCCCTTTGCGGGTTTTTTTTATTTATTTAAATATATCTATTTACCAAGTCATGGTTGCTGTCTTTTCAGTTTCCAGAAATCTGCGGTCATCTGCAGAGGGCGCAGCATTCATTTCATAGGTGGGTCCAGCCCAGCTGCATTACCTCTTTGAGCAATGTGGTGGAAGGGCCTGCAGGGAGTTGTCTGTTCTGTCCAAGCATCATCTGCAGGTTGGAAGGTTTCACCTGAAGGGTGGGAAGCTCTAGGACAAGATCCTGTGTATATAAAGGGAGGCAGAGCTAAATGACCATGGGAAGGTCCATGGGGAAATCACCAAGGCCAGATTGCTGCTACTGCTGAGGTTGATCAAGTGATGGTCTCCCATAACCACGCTGGCTCCACCAGGCTGACCTGCAACTACTGCCTAAGCAGGTGACCCCCATCATGAACACAGAGACATTTTGCTCCATTCTTGGTCTGGCCCCCATCAAGGGACTGACTGACCGAAAGAGGACACAAGATAGAAAAGAAAAGGTAATTCAGGTGAGGAATGAGGTGCATTGACAGAGCTGGGTTGGGGGAAGAGGAACTGTCTCACTACTCAGGTAACAGGGTGTGCATTAGATCACTGATACATGTAAAGCACAGAGAGCTGAAGAACAGATCTGCCTCAGAGCCCCGTGCAGGTGTCACATTGATACATGTAAAGCATGAATACAGCATGGACAGCTGAAAAGCAAATCATCATCAGAGCCCCATGCAGGTGTCACATTGATACATGTAAAGCATGAATACAGCATGAATAGCTGAAAAGCAGATCAGCATCAGAACCCCATGCAGGTGTCACACTGATACATATAAAGCATGAATACAGCATGGACAGCTGAAGAGTAGATCTGCATCAGAGCCCCGTGCAGGTGTCACATTGATACATGTAAAGCATGAATAGCTGAAAAGCAGATCAGCATCAGAGCCCCGTGCAGGTGTCACATTGATACATGTAAAGCATGAATACAGCATGGACAGCTGAAAAGCAAATCATCATCAGAGCCCCATGCAGGTGTCACATTGATACATGTAAAGCATGAATACAGCATGAATAGCTGAAAAGCAGATCAGCATCAGAGCCCCGTGCAGGTGTCACACTGATACATGTAAAGCATGAATACAGCATGGACAGCTGAAGAGCAGATCAGCATCAGAGCCCCATGCAGGTGTCACACTGATACATGTAGAGCATGAATACAGCTCGGAGAGCTGAAGAGTAGATCTGCATCAGAGCCCCATGCAGGTGTCACATTGATACATGTAAAGCATGAATACAGCATGGACAGCTGAAGAGCAGATCAGCATCAGAGCCCCATGCAGGTGTCACACTGATACATGTATTATGTAAAGCATGAATACAGCATGGACAGCTGAAGAGCAGATCAGCATCAGAGCCCCATGCAGGTGTCACATTGATACATGTAAAGCATGAATACAGCATGGACAGCTGAAAAGCAAATCATCATCAGAGCCCCATGCAGGTGTCACATTGATACATGTAAAGCATGAATACAGCATGAATAGCTGAAAAGCAGATCAGCATCAGAGCCCCGTGCAGGTGTCACATTGATACATGTAAAGCATGAATACAGCATGGACAGCTGAAGAGCAGATCAGCATCAGAGCCCCATGCAGGTGTCACACTGATACATGTATTATGTAAAGCATAAATACAGCATGGACAGCTGAAGAGTAGATCTGCATCAGAGCCCCATACAGGTGTCACATTGATACATGTAAAGCATGAATACAGCATGGACAGCTGAAGAGCAGATCAGCATCAGAGCCCCATGCAGGTGTCACACTGATACATGTAAAGCATGAATACAGCATGGACAGCTGAAGAGTAGATCTGCATCAGAGCCCCATACAGGTGTCACATTGATACATGTAAAGCATGAATACAGCATGGACAGCTGAAGAGCAGATCAGCATCAGAGCCCCATGCAGGTGTCACACTGATACATGTAAAGCATGAATACAGCATGGACAGCTGAAGAGCAGATCAGCATCAGAGCCCCATGCAGGTGTCACATTGATACATGTAAAGCATGAATACAGCATGGACAGCTGAAGAGCAGATCAGCATCAGAGCTCCATGCAGGTGTCACACTGATACATGTAAAGCATGAATACAGCATGGACAGCTGAAGAGCAGATCAGCATCAGAGCCCCATGCAGGTGTCACATTGATACATGTAAAGCATGAATACAGCATGGACAGCTGAAAAGCAAATCATCATCAGAGCCCCATGCAGGTGTCACATTGATACATGTAAAACACGAATACAGCACGGACAGCTGAAGTATGGATTTGCATCAGAGCTCCATGCAGGCAACTGACAGATTTTTTTTTTTTTTGGATCCAGTAGTTTCCTCTTCCAGCTCAGACAGAAGCAGGGCTAGGTTATCTGGTATCATGAGCCTTCTATGTGGGGACTTTTTGCCTATTTTACATCCTTTGTTCAGTGGCCATGCATTCATGGGCCCTGAATCTTTCCAACAAGAGTCACTCTTGATAGATGACCAAGACTTCCTCGTTCCCCTTATTCCCCCACCCCCACCAAGGAGCTGTGAATGGCAGCATCTCCAGCCCCAGCCCCAGGCAGCAGAAGACCTGACTCAGGGATTGGACAAGGACCTCCCACAATGAGCCATGAAAAGTGTAAATACAGGGCATAGAAAAACAGGATGGACATAATAAAAAGGCGCATACCTAGTATTATAATAAAAATGCAGGGAATAAACTATTTTACAACACCAAAGAAAGGAGACTCAGGATTAAGACCGCTAGTGGCAGGAATCAGACCCACTGCTGCTTTAAAGGGCTGGCAATTGCTGGCAGGAGGAGTGAATAATTAAATCGCTGCCTGTTTTCTGGTAATAAAGGCTCACACCACATCCCAGGCTTGGCGAAGGTCCCAGGCTACTCCACAGTGGGTTTTAGTTCACTCGCACCAGGATGAACTTTGATTTCATTCATCAGATTTTACCTTTGTTTTCTTTTGCTCTTGGTCCATATGAAGCATCTCCAGAACCTTTGCACTGTTCTTGATTGATTTTTGTAGCAGCACAAACTTTCCCCTACTAGCGGAGTGGGGCGGGGGCTGTGGATGGTAGAACATTGACATTTATAGAAAGCAGAAAGGGAGAGTAGTGCTCAGCGGGGCCCAGACTATTACTCCCTGAGGTGGGGGGGGGGGGGGGGGGGGGGGGCAACCTTGTAGGCCTCAGGAATTTTATAGCAAAACTGCCAAGTGAGCTGCAGAGAGGCTTTAGGACTGGTTTTGTTGTTTTCCTTCCCAACCTTCCTCCTGTCTCCCCTCCCCATCCTGAGGTATTCTGGTACCCTATGGGTTTGATGTCACATGGAGGAAGCAAGACTAGAAATCTCACAGTGAATTAAGATATAAGTTCAAATGCCAGGTCTGACCTAGAGTCTGTCTCCAGAAACAGAGCTATTAGGCCAGTCACTCTGTCTCTTTGCCCTGTCTGAGGAATACTTTCCTATGACAATCTTTTAGGATACAGACCTTTGAAAAATCTTTTTCATCTGTCCAGGTGGTCATTGGTTTGCTGTGACAGCCAGCGTTCAGCATTTTAAATAAATTGTTCAGTAATAACTTTTAATCAGATTTATAGGGCTGCGAAAAGACCTTATCCAGTTCCAGGCATAGGTGATCTTACAGGTTTTAAAAATGCTTGGACATTGCAAGTTCAAAAGTCCAACAAAATATAATGGTGAGGTACAAAATTAGTACTATTACTGCTTTGTTTTTATATTGTGTGGAGTGATGCAGTGAATTAGAAGGGATAGAAACATCTGGGGGTGGTCTTTATTTCCTGCACCATGTGATGCAGTAAGATAGAAGGGATAGAAACATCTGGGGGTGGTCTTTATTTCCTGCACCATGTGATGCAGTGAGATAGAAGGGATAGAAACATCTGGGGGTGGTCTTTATTCCTGCACCATGTGATGCAGTGAGATAGAAGGGATAGAAACATCTGGGGGCGGTCTTTATTTCCTGCACCATGTGATGCAGTGAGATAGAAGGGATAGAAACATCTGGGGGTGGTCTTTATTTCCTGCACCATGTGATACAGTGAGATAGAAGGGATAGAAACATCTGGGGATGGTCTTTATTTCCTGCACCATGTGATGCAGTGAGATAGAAGGGATAGAAACACCCGGGGATGATTTTTAATCCCTGCACCATATGACACAGCGAGAGAAAAGGGATAGAAACGCTTGGAATTCTGCATTTGGTGTTTTGGACAAAACAGTGGAGAAATCACACTTTTCCTAAGTTTGGTTTCATGGAAAAAAAAAAAAAAAAAGCTGTTCCTTTATTATAACAGAAATGTTTTGATCCCCATGAACATTGAGCTTTCAGACTTTGCTAGACAGGGTGAAATCTCCCCAATGCCCCTTAGTGTTCTCCACCATGTCAGCATGAGAACTGCTCCGGTCCTGGTTTTCAAACTCCCATCTTCAATGCATTCTGCAGGATAACAAAGGACTAGAGTGGACTGGAGCAGCTAGGAAAAAGCCCTAGACCAGAACAAAATCTCATGTTCACATGGCGTCAGGCTGGCAGTAGTACTCTTTACTAGATTTTGTTGAATATTTACAAATAATCCAAGGGAATCGTGCAGAGACAATTAAAGATCCACACTTTTTTTTTTTTTGATAATTGTAATAAATATTTAAAATATAAAAATGTGTTTACTACGTGCAGAATTGCTCTCTCCTCTGCTTGTAGAATATTTACAGCCATTTCTATGGCTGCTCATTTGTACTGCAGTTTCATATGGTACTGCTCAGCCATCTTCCTCTAAATCCTGAGAGAAGGCTGAAGGTGTCTGTCATCACGAAATGTTCTGGAATTCCCCTGCCGATGATCACAAAAGCTACCAGCATGCCTAGAGATGGGCGTTCTGAATCCAGGACTGCCCCAGGCTTTCCCTAATAACTGGCAGTGTTTAAAATATATTTTGCAGCCCCTAAAAGAGCCTCAAGGGGATAGGGGCTTGGGGGCGGGGTGAGAAGGGGCATTATAGGACCTGTTACAACATCCCGATGCTATCAATGTGTCAAGGAAACACTCCTCTGAGCCAAGGAATGACTCAGAAACTGCATCCCAGGCCAGAATAAACCAGAAAGGATTACTGTGATGGCTCAGCAGTGCACAGATGTATTATGTACATCCTCATGTGAGGGGGGAGGAGAGATTCTATAGAATGCCAGTTCCATCCATCATCGCTACCATTCTGCTCTCCTCACCTCCCTCTTCCTTAAGTTCTGTTAAATGTTGCTGTCGAATGATAGAGGTTCCAAGAGTATTCTTTTGGTAGAAGACAATTATCTTGTGCTGCTTGAATAAGAGAATTGCAGCATAAGAAGTACCTCCCAAATCTTTGCCTAGATGGGAAGGGCTGAAGCCACAGTGTCTTTAGCTGTGGGCCATGATCAGAATCAAAGGAGGAGTGGAAATGCCCTTTCCTTGTGTGGGAGACCTGCAAGGGGTCCTGGGAGCTGCAGGGAGGGTGCCAGAGGGATGTCAGGGGCCCTCTTGCCTCCAAGTCAGTACTGACTATACCCCTGCTGGGTGTTACAGGGCATAATGCTGGGTGTAGGGTGTGCCAACTAACCAAGGTCTTAGTCTACTCTGTGGTCATTAAAGATCTCAGGGCATTTTTTAACACAAGTAAAATATTAATTCCTATGTCCTGGTTCTTCTCTCATTCTACCTCTACATTCTGCCACCTGAAGAAACTTCTCTTTTAGAAAGAACCTAATTAGATTCAGAAACACCCCCTCCCCCAAGCCCAGTTGACCAATCTGTGTATCCCTTATTAAATTCTTCTTCAACACTTCTAAACTAAGCTAATTTTAATGGGCATTTATATTCCACTGTCACCAAGAATATCCAAGTTCTAGGTGGATTTCAGCAGAAAACCAAACCAACATCAGAATACAATAAAATAAGAAAAGCCAAAAAGAATATCACAAAAACAATATACATCAATAAAGTGATCCTGATACATACAAAACAGGCGTATCCAAAATGTAATAAAATATAAAACACCAGTATAAATATCAAACCATAATTAAAGAGGAAAAAATGAAGGATAATCCTTCTGAAACAAAATACCAAATCCTATCAAAATCAGGTAATATCATGATAACAGGAATAGTGTCTCATCGTCCAATCACCCTTTCATAAGGGAACCAAAATATCCTGAAGCTGGCTAAAAAGCTGGATCTTAAGACTCTTGTGAAAAGAAGGGTAATTCATTTTGAGTCTAAATTCAGTTGACAAACCATTCCAGAATGGAGGTGCTTTACCAGAAAAAGCTGGGTTGAATGCATTGTATAAATGTGTCATTGTTATTACGCATCTCTGAATTTCATACACTCCTGCAGGCATGTTATAAACATGCCTCAGGGCTGATGGTGGCCTCTCCCCCCAGCCTCGGCAGTTTGAGGCAACATTGTATGTCAGGGAGGCTCGTTAGCCACAGAAGGACCTTCAGGACCATGAATGTAAGGATTTTTTTTTATTTGGAAATTTGGATGATAGCACAGACTACAGCAAACACTTACATTTTATTAAGGTTAAAGAAAGAATACATTTGATTGTATGTTTCATTGAGGGTTGGTTCCCTGCTGAAATAGTTCGTGGAGGGAATAAGCCTTCTTACATCTGAGGGGAGAGAAAGACACATCTTGTTCTCCTTGATGCTGTCTCTATTGGATGAATGCCTTGAAGCAACACACTATTAAAAATTAATTTTTAAAATAACTTAGCTGGCAGTTAACTTAAAATAACTCTGATCTCAGTTTACATGGAGGAAAACATCTCTTTAAAGCTTGTGAAAGCTCCTTCTATCTAGCCATTGTGAATCTAAGTCAGTTGGACCTCATCAGAACGCCAGGCAGGTGTCACACTGATACCTACCTGTGCAGCCTTAACTCAGCATGGACAGCTGGAAAGGGGGCTCAGAGAAAGTGGGGTTTTTTTTTAATATTAGGTAGGATCATATTTCATAAAGCTGCAGAAACATTAAAAATGTTATATACAAGTCAACATAACACAAGAAAGCAAACTTCTATAAATAAGTCCAGAGAGCAGGCAATAAAATCAGGACACAGTCTGGGTTGTAATTAGGTTCTTTCTAAGAGGGGACATTTCTTCAAGTGGCTGAATGTACAGACCTGCATTGGAGACCTGCCAGGACATGGGGATTAACATCCTACGCGGGCAAAAAAAAAAAAAAAATGTCCTGATATCTTTAATGGCCACAGAGTAGAGTGGGACCTCAGTTTAAAGTGCCATTCCAGCTTTGCCCCCTTGAATTTTCATCCATCACCATTTCTCAAATGCAGCCATCACGGATGAAGGAGTTGGCTAAAGTTGGCTAAAGTTAACTATGTATTTTATTTTAGGGAAACAATTGTCTGAGGTGACCAAAAATTGGCTTGTGAGAATTATTAGAAAAGGGGCTGATAAAATAGAGGCACCTGCACTGGGAACTTCTTCTCTCTAACCGTACCAAAGGTAGCGTTTCAGGAATGAGCCCTTGGAGCTGGAGGTGCATTCTGGCACCTCCGTGCAGGCTGTTTACAAATTGGACAAGTCGCTTCGTCTGCACGCACAATTTCATAGGGAGAGTGAAAGCAGGTAGCACATGAAGAGGTTTGACTATGCAGGGCTCAGCAGAAGGTCATAAGTTTGCTCTGCCCCTGATTTGGTGGCACTGCAAGTTGTAGGCAGTGCTGTAGAGACACTTATAAGGGACAGTTCCTGCTCCCTAGAGCCAAGTACTAAGCAGGCTCCTTGTAGATACAAAATGGGAGAAACCTCTTGGTACATCTGGTCCTTGTTTACCCCTGCCTCGACTTACACTCTTGTCACATATATGGACGTTTCTGCGCTGTCCAGTTGTCACTGATGTGCTGCCATCCAAGCCACTCTTGTGTTTATTCTTCTGAAGCGTGCCTGACTCAGAACTGAAATACCCTCATAAACCTTTACCCCTGAGTTTTGATCCGGTAAGATGTCAGATGCTAAGGGTTGGACACAGGTAGCCCTGGGCCAGAAGATGTCTAAGGGGCACTGAGTAGAGGCATTGGTAGTCCTAATAAATTCTCTCTCAGTCCATACAGCAACCAGTACCTTGATATTGAGTGGGGCGAGCACTGGGCTGCTGGGAGTGCCTAAGACGTGCCATGCTGGAGCAGACCAAAGTCCATCATGCCCAGTATCCTGTCGCGGACAGTGTCCCATCACATAAAGCAGATCCAGTTCCTTGTTGCTCACACCCAACAACAAGTTCTGGGTTTCCATTGAGGACCGCCTGATTCATCAAGGTCTTCTTTCAAAGACCAGAATGGCAGAACAGTCTTAGTGAGTCAGTCCCCAAGGGTGCAAGAGCAAAAATCAAACTATGCTCACTGCTCTCACATGGCTGTACAATACATTATTTATATTTTTGCTCTTGTGGTTCTGAAGTAATCTTGTCACTAGTTTACAGGTAGGGGGCTAAGTCAATATCTACAGAAATAGCCACATACAAAGGCAGATGTATTGTATACCGCTGGCTGCCCTTAGGTACGCAGACAGCCGACCACACCCCCCCCCCCCCCCCCCCAATATGCTGTTTAACCCTGTGGATCCTTTCTATGTGCATGGTCCAAAAAAACACAATGCTTCTGTGGTCCAATGGGCCCTCATGCTTTAGGAAACGAGAAGAAAGAACAGCGACTGAAGTAGCACAGTGTCATGACCAACGATGGCACAGGCAAGGTGACTACCCAGAGGCACTTTCCTACTCTGCCTATTGGTAAATTGGCCCCTGGCCCCTCGACTGCCCATGGGAGAAGGGAGAAAGTGTAACATAAACTGCAGCGATGTGCAAAAACAAAATCAAAACATAGTTGCAAAAACAATTAGTCCATTAACAATCCCTAAAGGCCATAAATGACCCCACCCCGGAGAGCCTACAAAACACAGATCTTTCACCCTTCTCTTTCTATAGCTAGAATTATGATTTTCCACCTAATGCAAGATTACAGCCAGCAAACATGAAACAATAAGGTTTGACTAAAGACAATGCAGACAAACCCTAAGAATGCCTGAAAACTTTAAAAACTTCCCAGCCATCCTAGAATTATAAAACAAAGGGGCTGATATTAAAAAACAAAAAACAAAAGCTGAGCCCCTAAATTTAGGCCTCTAAATTAAGCTCCTAAAATTTTCACTGAAAATTCACATAAATTTAGGACCCTAAACATTAGGTTCCTATATTTTCAGCTGAAAATTCACATAAATTTAGGACCCTAAACATTAAGTTCCTATATTTTCAGCTGAAAATTCACATACATTTAGGACCCTAAACATTAGGTTCCTATATTTTCAGCTGAAAATTCACATAAATTTAGGACCCTAAACATTAAGTTCCTGTATTTTCAGCTGAAAATTCACATACATTTAGGACCCTAAACATTAGGTTCCTATATTTTCAGCTGAAAATCTAGGCTCCTAATTTAGAATCCTAAATTTAGGAGCTCTGCTTTTTTTTCTTCTTAATATTGGCCCTCTTGTTTCATAATTCTAGGATGGCTGGGAAGTTTTTTAAAGTTTTCAGGCATTCTTAGGGTTTGTCTGCCTTGTCTTTAGTCAAACCTTATTGTTTCATGTTTGCTGTCTGTAATCTGCTTAGAACAAGATCTTGCATTAGGTGGCAAATCATAATTTTAGCTTAGGCTTCTAAATTAGGTGCCTAGTTCTGAAAATTAGTGTTAAGCCCATAACTTTTTCCCTGCCCTAACTCCGCCCCTGTAACCACCCACTTTTTAGGCTCCTAAACTTAGGGGCTTAATACTAGGGCCCTGGTAAGTTTTCAAAATGACTAATTTAGGAGCCTAACTACAGAAGTGGGGATCCTAAACTCTTTGAAATGAAATACCATTCATAATTAAAATAACGAAACTAATTAAAAAAAAATCAAAGCAAAACATCCAACTACCACCTTACAGTTACTTCCGAAACTTGGCGCCAGCTTCCCAGGGAGGCAGCGAGACCGGGCGCGGGGTGGTGCCCGCACCGGCTGCGCTGCGGCTGCGCTGTGCCTTTAAGAGGCTCCCGGAGCTCCCCCGCCACGTGACCAGCATGAAACGCCTGAGCAGGGCTGAGGGGAACCAGAGCGAGCGGGAGCCGGGAGGCGGCGCCGGGCTCCCCGTCCGATCGAGCGCCATGCCCGAGCGCATCAGCCTCGCCGAGTTCCTGGCCGCCACCTCGGAGGACCTGCACTCCCCGGCAGCCTCCGCCTTCACCTCCAAGATGCAGAGGTGCAGGGTGGCCGTGGCTGTCCTGGAAGAGGTGAGGGGAGTGCGAGGAAGACTTGGCTTTCCTTTGTCTTAGGGGGGGAGGGCGTCGGAACAGTTCCGCATTCTTGGCGGGGGAGCCCCGTAACCCTTGCACCGTCTTTGCCTGGCAGAGTCACTTTGCAAAACTTCATCGGCTACAACATCCAAAAGAGAAGAGTTTCGCCTCTCGGCCTTTTTTTTTTTTTTTTTACTTTTTCTGCATTCTTTTTCCTTTTTTCGTTTATTTATTTTTTCTTTCATATCGCGCTCTTCTCTTTGGGGGCTTTAGTGATGAGAGTGATCTTGTTATTCCTGTCCCTCTGGTGGAACTGGGCATCCTGCCCTGCCAGTGCAGTGCGGTAAGGGATTAGCACCAGCAGGGGCCCTGCCAGTGATCACTCAGCATGGCAGCACTCAAGGATGGACTGCATTATTTAAAGCTTTTTTTTTTTTTTTTTAAATCACTTATCATTTGAGTGTCTCCTCCATTCAGATTTCGGATTTTTTGCCTCCAGGATCACAACTGCTGCCCTCTCTCTCGGGGCTTACCCTCTGCAAGGAAGCGCCCCCGGGCAGATTTTTTTTTATCCCTGGTTAACAGCCCCAAGAGTTTCATAGAAAGTGTGGGACCCGCAAATTTACAAAGCTTTTCAGGCTTCTTTGTAAATATTCGACTTTCCACATTTTTTTTCATTTTAATTCAGCTTTGTTCATTTAATCTTTGTATTTACTTTTCTATAATTTTCTTTCCCTGTTAGATTAATATGTTTGATCGGGGTTCTAGTTCTAAACCGAGAACATTAGGGTCCCCCGTCCCCAAATTATTAGGTATTCTGGCTGATGGGTAAAACAAAGCAACTTTATTCCATTCCTCCGAGTTAGGAGGGTTTAAAGCTTTGGAAAGTTACTGCCCCCTTTAGACTGGGGGAAGGGGACGGATGTCCCAGTACTGAGCCTATTGGAGTCCCCTGCAGGTGTCATAAAAGTGCAGGCAGGAGATTTACGTTTTTAAAGATAAGAGTCAGGAGGGCAATAAAAAGCACAGTAAATACATAAGGAAGGAAAGGAATGAGAAATAAGTCAGGACAAGCCGATCCTGGCAGACCTCTGCCTGGTGCTGGGATGTGCCCCCCTCTCCTCTTTCCCTTGGCAAAGTTAAGCTGGGAGGCCCAACCTTGGGACTCGGGTGCCTCTCTTTCTTGAAGACCAATTTAGTATTTTGCCATGGCCCAGAGGAGCTGTTGCTTTTAAAAGCAAGAAATTAAAGCCCAAGCTATGCAAAAGCAAAGTCCACGTTTTTCCTAGTGTGTGTGTGTATATATAATTTGCAAATATCTAATTACTAACTTTAGTTTGCTAGAACCAGCCAAAGTCACCCCTTCCCTCTAAAGTTTAATTCTTTGCAGTACTTCTCCTAGGTGTCAAGTTCTGCTGTAAATAAACTCTGTGGCCAGGAGCTTTGGCTCCTGGGAGTGCTGTAGACTCACCTGACAATCTGCTGCACAGATGCAATATTTGCTTTGAGCAGAAATGCTTTAATTGCTGATCAAAGAAAAAAAGTGGCAGGCTATCACCTTTCCAGATTAACTGTTAGGGGGACTCCAGCAGCTGATCCTCTGCAGGCAGACGGCTGGCGCATAATTCTGGACCCTGAACTTGTAGGATGCCTTTCATCCAATCTGGAGCACAATGTGCTTTGCTCAGCAGTGCGGGCGCAGCCACCTCTGGAGTGGAAGTTCTGGGTATCCGGTGTGATGCCTGATCTGTTCGACAGCCCCCCCTCAACTGGAGATGAAAGAAATGCAGTGCTGTTCTTTCCCAGATGCAATGGGTTAACCCGAGGTACAGTGAGATAAAAGCCATAGACTGGATCAAGTTTGCAGAGTGGGAGGGGGAGGATAGGATTTGAACTGCTTCCCTTAAGAGAGCCTGGGCATAAGCACAGAGGATCCTCAGTCGGGAGGGTGTGAGGGTGAAGTCTGAGGCTGGGTGGGCTCTACCAGATCTACTCCACCTTCATTGTCTCCCTTTCTGAACTTTCTGTCTGGTAGATTTCTGTTCCAGCCGCTCTGCTTTGCTGATCTTCGGTGGTGGTCTGTGGCTGGGGTGGGGAGGGCTCCAGGGGTCATATCGGAGAGAGTCAGGCCAGTTCCTGAACTGAAGGAAAGCATTTTAATGGGATTTGGTGACTGCAGGGTTGTATTTTGGGTTCCCTGTTTCCAGTGCTGCGCCCTAGTGCTTGAAGTCTGCAGAGTTTTCAGTTTAAAATCACCTCTTCCTTGGACATGTGATTGAATATTCATTGTGGATATCTTGAAACCAGGGCTGTTCACTGCCCTCTCAGGTAAAACGAAAGTGTCCTTAACAAAAGATCTGGCTGGGCCATTCAGTGCCAAAATGTTTATCAGATGTGATCTGCAGGAAATGCGAGTTCCAATCTCGACTCGGGCACAGAATGGTGCTGGACCTCTAGTGGAGTGGCTCCTGTCTCCAGCAGGTCTCGCTTTCTGGAACTCTAAAATGAATATTGATGAGACTCTTATTTGAAGAGTGTCGGCTGTGGAGTTAATTTTGCTTATCTTGATAACCAGACCTGGCTGTGGTTCCTGAGGGACTGGAGTGTGACAGTCTTACTTTGTAGAGACAAGAAGGCCTCCTACCTCTTTTGTTGACAGCTGGTGGCCAACCCAAGTGGTATTTGAAGGTGCTCCGGTTGGGTCCGCAGCTTTTTCTGGTGGCTGGCATGAATAGTGCTTGACTTAAGGAGGAAGGAAGATGAAAAACTGAGGACCACAAGTCTTGGCTCCATAGATATATCCCACAAGCCCCACCCATGCTCTCTAACTCTACCCTGTCCCATGACCTAGACATTTGGATTTGGTCCAACACTTCCTTTTCCAGACTCTAGAGGTCTTGCCATGGCAGTGGTAGGGTTTGTAGAGATGGGCAGACTCGTATGGTCCTTTTGTGCAGTAATGTTTCTATGTGCTTCTATGTGGGAGAGGGTCAGGCTAGCTAGATGCTGATCTTTGGAGTTGGGTTCCGATCCAACGAGAACCGGTTGGGACAGGAAATGAAGGGTTAAGGCCTTACTACAGAAGTAAACTTGTACCTGTGAGAGACAACTGTCCTAGTCTGCCTGGGCAGACAGAAGAATAAGCTTGGGTGAGGGGAGAGAGCCCTGGTTGTTTGCAGGAAATTCCAGGTTTACACAACAAGCTGTCTTAGCTCATGGCTGCTTTTCTCCCCTTACAGATGTGCAAAGGAATTTCACACATCAGGATAGGACTGTTCCATTTAGTACAAAAATACTTCCACTCTATTGTTTGCTGCCTGGATGAAGCTTGCAACCGTTTCCTATTTGCCGTGTAAATTTGGGATAAATGGAAAACACATTCCACCAGTGTGATTGTTTAAAAATAAAGAGACGATCACCTATGTTCGCTTGCCTGTTAGTGGACAGCACTGCATGAATTTGGAAGGCTCTTGAGCACTTTGTTAAGCTTTTATGATAAAACAATCTCTGTGTGAATCTGAGATCCAGGTACTGTTTTGCACAGCCTGCCAGACTGCTTGCGTTCCTATGTTAGAGGTCATTGGGAGGAGTTGGAGATTGGAAATATTGAAAACAGGACAGTGAGGCACCACCACATCAGTACCATGGGCAGAAGGTGTTAAAGGCTCCCCATATGGAGTAGTGGATCCAATGTCTTGGATTAAATCCTAATGGAATGAATCAATAGAGGAATATATTTCAGTTCTCCTGCTGTTCCTTCCTGTTTTAAAAATTGTGTTTAAAGATTAGCATGGATACGTTGCAGATTGAGTGTCCTGTCAGGCTGGAAGAAGTGAATCCGTGGTGGTTGATCCTTGCACTGGCTGAGGTATAGGTGAATGCCCCGTGTAGTTTCATAGAGTTGTGGTCTGCTGAGCAAAAAGGTGCATGGTGCATGCTAGGGATAGGCATTCAGGAGAAATGAAATGAGATGAAATTTCCTATTTCGTTTCAGATTGTTTTCAAAGTGGAACGAGTTAAGTTAAATGAAGAAAGTCACCGGTTGGGCCTAGGCCGAGCCCGAAGCCAGGACCTGACCTAGGGAGTAGGCTGAGATGCAAAGCAGGGGTCCTGGCCTACGCCCCGAGCGCGACTCGGGTGCCTCACCTAGGCATAGGCTGCGACTTGACGAATGGGCTGTGGCCTATGGCTGCGTGGGACGCCGGGGTCTCGGTCTAGCCCTGGCTCAGGAAATTTCCCGACGACCCCCCCCCCCCCCCCACAATACTTATGAAATCCGACACCACATCCTGGCCTCGGCCTGGACCCACACTCAACCCAGGGGCCCAGCCTGGAGGCTGAATCCTGAAGCCAAGGCCTCGGAAGTCTTTTATTTTATTTTATTTTTTTTCTTCACCAAAATTTCCGCAGTTTGCTTGGGAGGCACTGGATGTAGTTTGGCACATCTTTCCCAGTAGAGAGGGCCATTTTTGATGTACGTTGGGCCTGGGACCGGGTCCAGGCATCAGAACCTGGCCTGTGGGCCGGGCTGCGGCATTGGGTGCAGGCTTCCGGGCCGAGGTCGCAGTGATGCACCACGGCTTAGGCGTGTGCAAGGCCGAGGTGCCCTAACGCCTAGGACCAGACCTAAAGCCTTGGCCTTGTGCAGGTTTAGACCAAGGTAGATCACTGTGGTCTGGCCCTAGGTCCCTCACAAGGCCCCACCCGGGGCGGGGAGGATCTTGGCCTCAGCATTTTTCCGGGTGAGAGGGATGGGTGGGGGGCATGGGAAGCCCTGGAAGGCCCCTTTTTTTTTTTTTTTTTTCAATCTTTATTTTAACTTTTTTTTTTTTTTTTTAAACTAAAGAAACAAAATAAGCATTACTCTAAACTTAATTTCATGGGGGGAAAAATCCCCCCCCCCAAAACAAAACGAAAAAACTAAATTTCCCCCCTTCCCACCCCTAATGGCTGCTGACATCTGCTTGCTTTTCATCGGCTGTGCAACCTTTTTGACGGGTAGCAAACTTGCTTAGCGCCATTGAGGAGGGGGACGACCGTGGGAAAATTAGCGCCGGGCAGCACTATGAAGAAATCGTCCTTTTTATATTAAAGACAGCAGAAGCGGGGCAGTTCTGAAAGCCACCTACCCGGCCAAAAAGAGCTGACAGTCGAGCAGTTAAAATCCTAGCTGGCTTGCCTAGCAGGTGCCCTTTGGGGTGGGCGTAAAATAACGCACGCGCCTGTTGGACTTTCTTTCTTGGCCGGCAGGCGCAGAATTCCGCAGCTGCTTCTGGAGCAACGGACTTTGCACTCGCTAATGTTGAAAGGGAAACGAGCAGAGTTGTTTCCCTGGCTGCCGTGTACCTGGCTGAAAGTGTTCCTGTGTGCGCTGCAAACAAGGCCCCCTCCCTAAAGAACAGAAGCCATGGTTGCTTTCCAGGGGGGGGAAGGGAGAGACTGTTATAGGGGAGTTTGCGGGCCAGATCCGCAGTGCTGGACATTGTCTTCCTTCCCCCCCGCAGAGTGGCTAAAAGGTTCAGGTTCATTCACTTTTGCAGGACACGGAGGCCCCCTGTGTGTTTTGTATATTTAATGCACATCGGTGAATGCTGCTTGCTCTGTTTTTTGGAAGTGCTGCAGGTTACATGGGAGAGTCCTCTTTACTGCCGTCCACCCAGAACATCCCCTAGAGTTTGAAGCTGAGCGCTCTTTCCCCTCCTTTTTTTTCTTTTCTTATCACGTGTAAGCAGTAAGTATTATAAAACACCATTTCTTGTGTGCTTGGAAGTCCTGTGGGGAGGCCTAATAAGGCACAGGGCATGGCCGTCCGGGCAGGTCTTCCTGACCTAAGGACCTGACAGAACTGCAGTTTGAAAATCCTTTTTCTCTCCTGGCTGTTAATGTAACTGTAACTATATTTATTTATAAGCCATTAGATCCAAAGGTGCATGTTTTATCTGCATAGTGAAATCACAAAAATTAAAGGGAAAACAAACCATTACTCAGTTCACTATTTATTATTCCGATCCAGTTTTTACCTAACTGTATCAAGTTGTTATCCTGTTTCACTGTATATCAATTCGTTCCTGTGTTACCAAAATATTATCAAAGTGTTACTGTGCATCAATCTGTTCCAGTGTTACCAAAATGTATTAAGTGTTATCTTGTAAACCAAAGTGAAGGCTTCCCGCTATACTTCGGTATATAAAACCTCGAAAAAATAAATAAATAAACCATTGGCATTAGACAGAACAAGGCCCATCAGCTGTTCTGGTGCCGACGTTTAAATCGCAACCTTGCACCGATGCCCAGATTTACTTCCTGCAATTGACCACCGGATCAATTAACGACCTACATCAGCATCGCCTCACAGCTCCATTGCAAGCCTTTTGTTGGCCTGCATCGCTGATAGGTTAAGAACATAAGAAAATGCCATACTGGGTCAGACCAAGGGTCCATCAAGCCCAGCATCCTGTTTCCAACAGTGGCCAATCCAGGCCATAAGAACCTGGCAAGTACCCAAACACTAAGTCTATTCCATGTTACTGATGCTAGTAATAGCAGTGGCTATTTCTAAGTCAGCTTAATTAATAGCAGGTAATGGACTTCTCCTCCAAGAACTTATCCAATCCTTTTTTAAACACAGCTACACTAACTGCACTAGCCACATCCTCTGGCAACAAATTCCAGAGTTTAATTGTGCGTTGAGTGAAAAAGAACTTTCTCCGATTAGTTTTAAATGTGCCCCATGCTAACTTCATGGAGTGCCCCCTAGTCTTTCTACTATCGGAAAGAGTAAATAACTGATCACATCTACCCGTTCTAGACCTCTCATGATTTTAAACACCTATCATATCCCCCCTCAGCCTTGCGGCCTTTTCTTTTATTTTGTTGGTATAAGCTGATATAGCAAATGAGTTAGAAACAAGGTGTTTCATGCCGGTAGGTTCTCTAGGAGGGTGTGGAGCTTGGGGAGGAGAAGGGTTTCAGTACTGGAATAGTAGTAGGTGCTGCAGGGCAGGAATGAGGTGCACTGTAGAACTTCCTCAAGGAGATCAGTGGTTTTTTTTTTTTATTTTTCAATTTAAACTTTTATCTAGCAACAGAACAAAGTGACAACCAGGCGCAGGCGAACATTAATATTTCAACACTCAATCAGATCACAAATCAGCAATCTTAACATTATCCTTCTTATACGTTTCCCAGCCTGCTTTCCCTCCCCAGTGCCTGTCCTCATGAATATTCTTATCTCTGGCTACCAAGAACTCTCTTGCAAAATTCCCACTTAGCATCAGGTTACTTTGTTTCATTTCGCCCATCTCTTTTCAGATTTCAGTGAGAGGTCTCTCTAAATCTCTGGCCTAGCCATATAATATGCTCTTCCTAATCCGGCACACAGCTGAGCCTCAGAAGGAGTGGAAATTTGTCTCCAGCAATGCACCAGTTCGAATTTGGCTGCAATCACTATTTGTCCCAGTTAAGGGCTGCATGTGAGGATCTACGTTTGGCCCTGGTAAATTTAATAATAAGAATTAAAGATGTGCATTCATTTAAAATCAATGCGTAAAACACTACTAATAAGGGCAGTTTGTTTCATTTAGGGGCTGTGAAACGAATCGAGGGCCCCCCCCCCCCCCCCCGAATGAAACAACCCTATTCGTTGCATTAGTTTTTAAATGAATGCATCAGGCTTAGGACATAGACTGAGGCCCAAAACAGAGGCTGTGGCCTAGGCCCGAGCGTGATGCCAGGGCCTTGGCTGAGATCCAAGCCCCCCCCCCCCCCCCCCCCCGAATAAACCACTTACCTGATCCGTTGGGTATCTGTGAAAGCGGGAAGGCTGGATCCTGATGCCTTGGTCTCGACCCGGACCTAGGTCCGACGCTGGGCTTGATGCCGGGATTTTAGACCAGGTCGAAGCCCAGGCACAGGCCCAACATCACTGCCAGGCCCAGAGGTCCGGTCCCGACGCCAGGGCCTCAGCCCAGAGCCAGGCCCAGGCCTCGGAGCATCTCTGACGCTGTCCTCTTCTTTCCGCTGGGGTCGAGTTGGAGTTAATTAACTGCGGTGTGACCCCAGCCATCATTTGCCACTGTATTTCTCATAAACCCAATCTTCCTCTAGGCTGTTTCGACTCAGAAGAAATTGCAAAGCAAAACTGAAAGAGATTATTCTCAAAAGTTCTGCCTCCTGATCTGATCTGAGCCAGTTTGATTAGTTGCTGCCCCCAGCAATGTTCCTACTTCTGGCGCTGAGCGGTTCAAGTTTATGCTTTTGTTGTACAGCAGCACTTTGTTCTGTTTTTCTTTCCTTTTTCATTTGTTGACCTGTAAAATCTGATTAATAAGACACTTCTTCACCTGGGTTTTGCAGGCGTGGAGAGATAAAATGAGCTGCCTAAAGATCACACAGAGTCAGCGACTCAGACCCAGGGAGATGCAGCGACTGGTCCTGAGGTCACATAGAGGGTCAGTGAGTAAGGTACAGGGAGATGCAGCGACTGGTCCCAAGGTCACATAGAGGGTCAGTGAGTGAGGTACAGGGAGATGCAGCGACTGGTCCCGAGGTCACATAGAGGGTCAATGAGCGAGCTACAGGGAGATGCAGCGACCGGTCCCAAGGTCACACAGAGGGTCAGTGAGTGAGGTACAAGGGAGAATGCAGTGACTTGTCCCAAGGTCACATAGAGGGTCCGTGAGTGAGGTACAGGGAAGTGCAGGCGACTGGTCCCAAGGTCACATAGGGGTCAATGGGTGAGGTACAGGGATGCAGTGACTGGACCCTAGGTCACATAGAGGGTCAATGGGTGAGGTACAGGGAGATGCAGCGACTGGACCCAAGGTTACACAGAGGGTCAATGGGTGAGCTACAGAGAGATGCAGCGACTGGACCCAAGGTCACACAGAGGGTCAATGAGTAAGGTACAGGGAGATGCAGCGACTGGACCCAAGGTCACACAGAGGGTCAATGAGTAAGGTACAGGGAGATGCAGCGACTGGTCCCGAGGTCACATAGTTGTAGAAGGAGTCCTGAACTTATGTCCCAGGATCTCTGAATCGCAGTTCAAATACTCTTATCTACTTGCCCCCTCCTTCTCTGTTTTCCTTGAGGATCTAGGGTACAATTTGCCTTCAGAAAAAGAAAATCTTCTCATTAAGAAGTTATGGTCTGAGGACGTGGGCTCTTCTCCTGGAATCTGTTAGTCTGTACGGTTTGTTGGTTTTGCTACCTCAGACTAACATGGCCTGTCTGATAGGCCGCAGACATTTTAACCCTTTCGCCTCCTGGTTAGCCTGGCAATAATGCAAAGCATTAGTGATTTGATGCTTCCATGGCAGACGATGCCCTGCACATTGAGGCATTATTCTTCTTATAGCACCTTATGCATTCCTCGTTCCCCGCCCCCAGGGCTGTCGCACAAGAGGAATCAGCATCATTTTGTAGACCAAGGAAACATTTGCAGCCAGGTCTCAGGACCTCAGCTCTCACCCAGAGGGCGGAGTTCTGGGGAGAAATTGGGTTCTTTCCAGAACTTCCAACGAGGCGAGGCTTGTGGTCTGGAGAGCCCTTGCATGGATCAGAGATCACCTGGTGTTTTTTGATTGATTTCCTGAGGGTGATTTTGGCTTTGCTCAGTCCGGCCAGGGTTTCAGACTTGGTAGGTCCCGCATTGTGATTTCAGAGCACAGTTGTGTGGATCCCCAGGGAGCCCTAATCACTTTCTTTCTGTTCCTTGCAGTGTCTGGAAAGTGACCAAGCTGTTCTGCAGAGGATCAAGAAGTATGTGAAGGCAGTAAATGTATCTGGCCTGGGTAAGTTATTAGCCTGAAGCTGAGGGAGGCACAGACAGAGAACACACACAAACAGGAGGGGGGAGAGAGAGCCACATTGCAAGGGGAGACGGGCCCAGTGAACACGCACAAACAGGAGGTGGGGGGGGGAGAGAGAGCCACAGTGCAAGGAGAGACGGGCCTAGTGAACACACACAAACAGGAGGGGGGGGGGGGGGGGAGAGAGAGCCACAGTGCAAGGAGAGACGGGCCTAGTGAACTCACACAAACAGGAGGGGGGAGAGTGAGCCACAGTGCAAGGAGAGACGGGCCTAGTGAACACACAAACAGGAGGGGAGAGAGCCACAGTGCAAGGGGAACGGCCCAGTGAACCACACAAACAGGAGGGGGGGGAGAGCCACAGTGCAAGGGGAGAGGGGCCCAGTGTGAGCACAAACGGCAGAGCGAGAGAGAGATTAGGAGGCCTGCATGGAGAGACTGAGAGAGAGGAGGGGAGTGGGGAAAGACATTGAGTCCAGAGAAAGGAGAAGCAGGACAGAGGCTGGCAGAGTGAGAAGATCACACTTATGGGAATTGGATGCGGTGTTGGTTACTGCCACAAGCGTTGACGGGGCACGGGACTATAAATGGTGAAGCTAAGGTAGTTTTCTCACTCTTTGATGCCAAGGACCTCCTAAGCTGGCGTAGATCCGCTGACTGTAGAGTTGAAGGAGACTCCTCCAGAGTAGGGGGGGGAGGGGTGTGTGGAGGGGGAGGGTGTGTGTGGAGGGGGAGGATGTAGGTACATGCAACTATTTTCCTGTTCCCCCCCCCCCCCCAACGTTTTAATTACAAGAATTGACACAGGTGCTGTGCTTCTTGCACCCTCAGCAGGGGAGGGCAAAATATCAGCTGCTCTCATTCCAGTGTAGCCCAGGGGCTGAAAACACTTGCATTGGTGGCAGGAGTGGGAGGGTAGATGCTGCCCCTTTAAGAGGCCCAGTGCTTCCGGCAGCCTTGGTGGCTGCATAACCATCAATCCATTGGGTGGCTTTGTTTTATTTATAGAGCAAGAGTTGGGGGCAGTCTGGGGCTCAGCTGAACCCACAGCCTGCAGGCCCGATCAGCTGTTCAGAGCCGGAGCTTGCCGGCAGTCTGTCCCCATACTGGGAAGCAGCAGCCGCGTGCAGAGCTGTGGGGTCCAGAGTGAAGCTGCTACCAGGACATTTTAGGGCAGTAGAGAATGTTTCATGGGTGAACGGGCAGGGGGGGGGGTCGGTACTTGTGCAGCTGCAGCATGGGCCTGCTTCCTCCTACAATGACTGCCACGCCGCGGACTGGCAAAGATGATGGCCGTCCTACGGACCAAGGATTGAAAAACACTGCTAAGCCAAGGCCACGGGTCTGACGGGTAATAGCGACCAATGAGAGCAGAGCTCGGACGGTCATTGGTTCTGCTTTCCGGAAGCCCTTCCTGGCTGAAAGCCACGAACGTTTAAAATAAAGTGTGTGGGGGAAGAGCCTGCTAATATTCTGACGGCTCCGTCCCTCTCCTCCCGGGCTGCACTGATCACATCCTCTGGGCTCCTTTGCTTCTCTCTGCCTTCACTGACTGCGTCCTTCAGGGCTATTTTCTGCTTTGCTTTCCCAGCACATGTTGAAAATGAAGATCAATACAGCGAGGCCCTGGAGCTCCTTGGCAAGAATCACCTGTCGCAGAACAATCACGAGCTGTCCACAGGGTTTCTGAACCTTGCTGTCTTCACCAGGGAAGTGACCGCTCTCTTTAAGAACCTGGTGAGCATCTGCAAGTCACTCTGCTGACCTTGAGGCTACCCTACTGACCTGAGCAACTGTGAGATAAGGGTAGTCCTTTATCATTTTACATGCCCCTGCCTTTAATACTTCATTTTGAGAAATCTCGGGTTTCTTTCTGGCTGGAAGGAAGATTTTAGGCTTTTGTGTTTCATTGTCCCTTTGTACCAGTGTCCATCCATCCAACCCTGCATTCTTATTATCTATGGCTTTCTCAGTTTCACTTTTTGTTCCGGTGCCTGCCTCTTTCAGTCTAAGGATTGTTCTGTAATCCTGTACCATTTGCTGGTATGTGCTGTGTAAATCTCTCTCTGCTTTAGGTTAGTTAGCATGGTTTTTTCTTCACCGTTTGTCTGATGCTTTTTCATTCCTTGGCAAACCTGGTGACTTTTTAGATGTTTGGTTGGGTTTCTTATTCCTGGTCTAATGGTTATGCATTCCCCTGTCCCTGTATTTAATTATCAGGGAAGGAAATATCAAATTTCACAGCACAAATATGCACCCTGGTTACACCAGTTATCAAATTGGATTTATTAGGCACGTAAGTCTGCTTTGAAAATTCTCCCGTGAAATCTACCCTACACATGTGCATAAACATTTTCCTGAAAATTTCCACGCACATGGTTGATTTTTACAAAGAGTGTGCTTAGTCCAGGTAAACCTGCATGCAAATGTGACGTATACATGTGAGCTTACACTCATGTCGGGTGGGAAGTTTTGTGAAAGGCTGCATCGGCACATTAAGGCAGTGTTTTACCCACAGAAGTCCCTTTGATAATTTCCTCTCTCGGCTTAGTGGGTGTCTAGAGTGGTCAGCCAGCTCCATTTTTTCTGGACAGATTGATCTCATCATGGTTTTGCACTCGATGGGGCATGGATTTGTAGTTCGTGCTTTTCTTAAGAAACTCAATAGAAATCTGTCAAAAATTGGCCTGTATGGGGAGAGAGCTGATGAGCGGTCACGCAGCTGGTTTCCTGCCACTGCCTGCCTTATTCTTAGGGACCCTTAATCAGTTTTTACTTAATCTTGACTTGGAAAAATGAGTTTTCTACTGATTTATTTTTTTTTTTTATTTTAGTCATTTTTTATCTTAGTCATTTTTTCATTAATTTTTTTTAAATTATAACCTTGAAATTCCCCCAAAAAAATTAAAATAAAAGCAAAGGATCCTACTTATTCTTCTCTCTCCTCCTTGCTTCCTCTTTCCTTGTCTCTCCTTCTTTTGTTGAATACAAGTTGCACTATGGGTGCAATTTTTCACTAATATTTCCTGATTTATTTTCAGTTGTTTAAATTTCTCTCTTGGTGTCACTTTTATTTTGCACTAATGATTTGATTGCATTTTGATTTATGTTTTTTCTCGCTTAGAGTACTTTTGGTAATTTAGGAGAGTAATACATGTGGCAGAGTAGGTTGGCACACCCCCAGGTAGAGGTAGAAAAGAACCTGTGGGGTTAGGCAGGGGGCGCTACCCCCTTGGAATAACTGCGCAGTGGAACTTGGTGACTGCATCTGGCCGTTCAGTGGTGGCTCCAAACATGGGATCTGTTTACCTACCTGCGTGGCCAGGCAACTAGGTTTCACTTGAGAAAAGCTCTCCATCGGTGCATTTCTTTTGCGTCTAGGTGCAGAACCTGAACAATATTGTCTCTTTCCCGCTGGACAGCCTTCTGAAGGCCGAAATCAAAGATGGCCGACTGGTGAGTTCTCCCGTCTTCCGCCTTTCCTCTCCTAGGCAGAGACGAGTTACTGTAATGGCGGCTGGGTTTTCTTCTCAAAACCTACCTTATGGGCTTAGTCCTGGTTCCTCTTTGTTTTTGTTTAAAAGCCATTTTGCATCCATTTTTTGTTTCTGATATTAAAGGTGGGCAGAGCAGGACATTGCAGATCCTTTTATTTTCCTCCAGTTCCTTCACTTTCTATTCCTTATTGATTTCATCATCACATTGTGCAAAGTGAAAATAAGAAGCAGGCCATGGATGGAATGATCAAACAAGTGCAAAGTATTAGAATAGGTTTTACTGCAGGTAAAGATCAGGAGTGAGGTGCATTGGCAGAGTGTCTGTGTGGGGTCTCAGTAATGAGACAGCAGGGAGTGCTAAAGGGCAGGAGTGAGGTGCATTGGCAGAGTGTCTGTGTGGGGTCTCAGTAATGAGACAGCAGGGAGTGCTAAAGGGCAGGAGTGAGGTGCATTGGCAGAGTGTCTGTGTGGGGTCTCAGTAATGAGATAGCAGGAGTGCTAAAGGGCAGGAGTGAGGTGCATTGGCAGAGTCTGTGGGGTCTCAGTAATGAGATAGCAGGAGTGCTAAAGGGCAGGAGTGAGGTGCATTGGCAGAGTGTCTGTGTGGGGTCTCAGTAATGAGACAGCAGGAGTGCTAAAGGGCAGGAGTGAGGTGCATTGGCGAGTGTCTGTGTGGGGTCTCAGTAATGAGATAGCAGGTGCTAAAGGGCAGGAGTGAGGTGCATTGGCAGAGTGTCTGTGTGGGGTCTCAGTAATGAGACAGCAGGGAGTGCTAAAGGGCAGGAGTGAGGTGCATTGGCAGAGTGTCTGTGTGGGTCTCAGTAATGAGATAGCAGGGAGTGCTAAAGGGCAGGAGTGAGGTGCATTGGCAGAGTCTGTGGGGTCTCAGTAATGAGACAGCAGGGAGTGCTAAAGGGCAGGAGTGAGGTGCATTGGCAGAGTGTCTGTGTGGGGTCTCAGTAATGAGACAGCAGGAGTGCTAAAGGGCAGGAGTGAGGTGCATTGGCAGAGTGTCTGTGTGGGGTCTCAGTAATGAGATAGCAGGAGTGCTAAAGGGCAGGAGTGAGGTGCATTGGCAGAGTGTCTGTGTGGGGTCTCAGTAATGAGATAGCAGGAGTGCTAAAGGGCAGGAGTGAGGTGCATTGGCAGAGTGTCTGTGTGGGGTCTCAGTAATGAGATAGCAGGAGTGCTAAAGGGCAGGAGTGAGGTGCATTGCTTATGTTTTGGCAGAGAAGAAGCAACAGTGCCTGATTACAAAGTGTTATCAGTTTTAATACTGGCCAGTTTCAGCAGCATAACTGTTTTTTTTTTATTTCTTTCTGCTCTCTGTGATTCAGGATTGCAGGAGGCAGATTGAGAAGGCTTGGAAGGAATATGAGACCAAAGTGTAAGATGTCCCCTTTTTTTTTTTTTTTTTAATGTGGGAAATTCTCTTTAACATTTGAAATTTGACAATTTTCTGTCCAGATGGAGCTGGCCAAATTACTAACAACTCTCCAGATGTGGAATGTATTCTGCTCTCTGGCTCTCCTTATTGGTGCCAGGCTGGCCAAAATCCTTATAGGGTTTGAGAGGATTTTGGAGGGGGCCAGGACTTGAGGCTTCTACAGTTCCGTCTGCTCCCAGCAGGAGGTGCTGGAGGGCTCTGGCTGCCATGGAGCACGGAGTTCCTCTTGATGTGGAGTCTCCTGGTAGGACTGCCTATTAAACGGATTATACAAGGTGCTGGGACTTGGGAAGTCCCTGGCGGAGAAACAGGATCATTTGTGTTTTGAGTTTCTGCAATCTGTCCTACAGGGCTAAAATTGAAAAGGAGAAAAAGGAGCGGGCTAAGGTGTCTGGGGTCATCCGGGCAGAGATTCCTCCAGCAGAGATTGCCGAGGATATGGAGAAGGAGCGGCGAATGTTCCAGCTCCAGATGTGTGAGGTAAGGATCCGTAGAGAGAGAGCGCATGGATTAACACCCCCCCCCCCCCCCGGTCCCTTTGCTCAAGTGACTGCAGCAAATTGTTGCTGGGGGGAGAGTATGTGGATGACAGAAGCTCTGAGAAGGAAGATGCTTCTATATCAGGTCATTTGTATTGTCCTCTAAACATTTCAATTATTGAAAGCAAATGGGGAGTGCTGGGTCTGTCCAAGAAAAATACAGTTTTATGTGAAAGGAAAACCTGCAATGTAGTTGGGTGGCCAAGCTTCCTTTTTAAAGGCTACCAGTTACTTAGAGATGTAGGTGTTTCTGCTTGCAGAGGTCCCTGTCCAGCTGCGTTGTGCTCTTTTCACTAGCAGAACATTAATTTAATGCACAACTTTTTATTTTTCCTTCCAAGCTAATTTCTTTATATTTCTCGTTTGTGAATCTTGAAATAACCGTATTTCTCCGTCACCCTCCAGTTAAAGGAGGAACCCGATGATGAGGTTGGTAGGTTTATGGTGAGAGGGAAGAGGTGTGAGGAAAGAACAAGTGGATAGTTAGTTCTTGTCTGCGTAGGAGAGAGAGGGAGGGGAGGATGATTGCTGTGTTGCTCCCAAGTCAAACTTCTACTTAAGATGCAGGCATTTTCAGATTTTAAAATATTCTGTGAGCCACCTGGAACTTTGCATGTGTTTTCACAAAACAAAAGGCATCCCTGTGGCGCCTCGCCCCCTAACGTGTACCAGTAGAGTTCTGATAAGGAGGTCTCGCGTTACAATAGCGCGGCAGTCTTAGAAAAAGACTTTGCTGGAAGGAGGAATCTAGGAATGCTCTCCAGCTGAGGTGGGAGCGGGGCACATGGCCTGCCTACTGAGCAGGGGTGGTGGAGCTTTCCTCTGGGGGGGGGGGGCTGGTGCTCATGAAGCCGGGCAAAGGTAACTACTTTGCTTGTTGTGGTTGCGAGTCCTTACAATGCTTGAGGCTGGGGCACCCGGCCAGAGTGTGAGTCAGAGAATTCAATGGCTGATCTGTTAGAGAGAAGCCAGGCTGCACATGGAAACCTCAGTGCATTTGCGGCTTGGCCAGCGAGTTATTGCCTGGGGTTTGGTACGGGGGGGGGGGGTGAGGGAGTTCCTTATTGCAGTGTGAAATGGAAAAAATGCGAGCATTTGTTTTGTGCATATGTCTGTGTGTGTTTGTGTATAATTTATTTATCGAGTTTTATATACTGTCATTCGGTTTCGCCATCATACGGTTTACAAAAATACAAAGCTTACAAGGTTAAGGAGGATAACAAGGGTTTCAAAAAGGTTCAAAATCTTGTTAACCTAGGGATATCATATAGAAGTTGGTTGTTCAGTTTTTTATGTTTCAATTCTTTGTTATAATACATCGTTGTGTTGAGTTTCATTTTTCTTCAGGTTAGATTGGAGGGGGTTGGCGTTGTTGTTCATTGGGTGAGTTGGTATGCTTTGGTGAACATCCATGTTTTAGATCTTTTTTTTTTGAAGGTTTTTAGGTTTTCTTGAGTTCTGAGTTCGATTGGGAGGGAGTTCCAGAGTTTTGGGCTACCTAGGGAGATTGCTCTCTTTTGGGTTGAGGTGAGTTGTTTGGAACGAGTAGGTGTGTGTCTTTAGGAGTCCTTTATTTGCTGTTCTGAGGTTTCTGTTTGGGGTATGTAGTTTTATGGATTTTATTTTTTTAATTTATTGATTTCTGATTTAGTAGTTTTAGAAACTAGAAGGAAAAGTAGTGGTATCTGATTATGTCTGGGTGAGGTTCTGCTGATTCCTCTTGTTGAAATCACGCCTCTCTACCCACTTCTTGTCATGAAGATGACAGCCGCAAAAAGAGGTAGTTGCCCCACTAGTAAGCGGGCAATTACCTAATGTTTAAAAGCTCTAGAGAAACTATAAGGACTACAAATAGCAAAAGATTTTCCATTGACTGGAAATGGTTCCATCTGGTGTTCCTGCAGTCCTTCACACCTGGCATCTTCCAACTCTTCTCTTACCTGTTGTTCTTGGTGGCCTTCATGGATGCTCTTCTAAAGCATCGCTCTCCTCTTTGTTGCCAGTTCCTGCTGAAAGCCAATGAGAGTCAGCTGAAGCAAGGTCCTGACTTCCTACAGAGCCTTATCAAGTTCTTTCATGCGCAGCACAAGTAGGTAAAATGCAAAGCACTTCCTGTCTGCTTCTGATGTCACTTCCTACAGTGTCTTGGGAATTTTCTTGATCCGATGATTGAGGAAGAGTTTTTTGATAACCTGCGTAGATTTCTTTTGTGCTTCAAATGCTGGTGACACCTGTCAATGCAGGAATCGTGGGGACAAATGCAGGAGATTTTGTCAAAATACTGGAGACTTGGGGGGGCGATTTAGGAGTAAAGGGTACAAGAGACAGAGGCTGGAACTCTGAAATAGATTTGTACATATACAGGTGAATTTTATTAACCCACATACAAGGCAATTTTCAGCTGGTCCTGACTAAAACTTAGCTGGTTTGTTGACGTCTTTAATTTTTAATTTCCCACCTATGCTGTTCTTAGGGAGCTCAATATTCAGTGGGTCATTTAGTGAACAAGTTATTCAGCTAATGTTAACCAGATGACTTACCCTGTATATTCAGCAGAATAAGCGTCTCGCTGAAATTACTTGTTTTAAAGTTATACGGCTTCATGAATCCGTATATCTCCGGTTAGATTTTAAAGTTAGCCAGCCTTATGTGGCTGGATAACCTGCTACTTATCCAGATATCTTTAAAAAAAAAAAAAAAAAAAAAAAAAAAAAAAATCTGGGTAAGTAGTGCTGTATCAGAAAAATAAAATAAAAGGGCCTGCGTCTCCCATCCACTTGTAAATTGCAGTATCTAGGCCAGCGCTCCTCAGATCTAGAGCTGGCCGAGTCGCTCTCGGCTACAGGCTCGCCAATAGGTTGCACATCCTTCAGAGACAGGGTGAGCCAGCTCTGGGTTCAACTCCCGCCCTCCATTAGATCTCTGGACTTGTAATTCCAAATTACGCCACGCAACGAGATAAAGCCCGGATCGGATCGGCCTGCCCCATTTGGAGCTGTTTGGTAATCCGTCTCTACTACCTAGAATGCACCATGAGAAAAGAATTGGCCCCGGGTTCTGATATTTTTGGAACCTTTTTGATGACTTTCAAAATTCCCCATTTTGTCAGCATTTGAGAAGTGGGGTCTTAGAAACGTGGGTGGGGGGTGGGTGGGGAGGGCTCAGCTTTCACGCATGATGTTCTCGAGTTGCCACCCCCCCCCCCCCCCACTGCAGGGTAATCCAATATCTCTGTGGTCCCAGCCCTGAGGAATGCTGGTGCCCCATGCTCGGAGCAGCTGGCAGGTAGGGCTTGCCTTTATTTTCCTCCCTCTGCACCAGGTTAATCAAGTAGCGACCACAGCGGATTCACGCTGGGCCCCAAAGGTCAATGCAGCGTCCCTCTCCTCCCCCACACCTTTTAGAAGCAGGGAGCTGTTTTACCTGTGTGTGTCTCCCCTCAGAGGCAGGGAGCTGTTTTACCTGTGTGTGTGTGTCTCTCCCCTCAGAGGCAGGGAACTGTTTTACCTGTGTGTGTGTCTCTCCCCTCAGAGGCAGGGAGCTGTTTTACCTGTGTGTGTGTGTGTCTCTCCCCTCAAGGCAGGGAACTGTTTTACCTGTGTTTGTGTGTGTGTCTCTCCCCTCAGAGGCAGGGAGCTGTTTTACCTGTGTGTGTGTGTGTGTGTGTCTCCCCTCAGAGGCAGGGAGCTGTTTTACCTGTGTGTGTGTGTGTGTGTCTCTCCCCTCAGAGGCAGGGAGCTGTTTTACCTGTGTTTGTGTGTGTGTCTCTCCCTCAGAGGCAGGGAGCTGTTTTACCTGTGTGTGTGTCTCTCCCCTCAGAGGCAGGGAACTGTTTTACCTGTGTGTGTGTCTCTCCCTCAGAGGCAGGGAACTGTTTTACCTGTGTGTGTGTCTCTCCCCTCAGAGGCAGGGAACTGTTTTACCTGTGTGTGTGTCTCTCCCCTCAGAGGCAGGGAGCTGTTTTACCTGTGTGTGTGTGTCTCTCCCCTCAGAGGCAGGGAGCTGTTTTACCTGTGTGTGTGTGTGTCTCTCCCCTCAGAGGCAGGGAGCTGTTTTACCTGTGTGTGTGTCTCTCCCCTCAGAGGCAGGGAGCTGTTTTACCTGTGTGTGTGTGTGTGTCTCCCCTCAGAGGCAGGGAGCTGTTTTACCTGTGTGTGTGTGTGTCTCTCCCCAGAGGCAGGGAGCTGTTTTACCTGTGTGTGTGTGTGTGTCTCCCCCTCAGAGGCAGGGAGCTGTTTTACCTGTGTGTGTGTGTGTGTCTCTCCCCTCAGAGGCAGGGAGCTGTTTTACCTGTGTGTGTGTGTCTCTCCCTCAGAGGCAGGGAGCTGTTTTACCTGTGTGTGTGTGTGTCTCTCCCCTCAGAGGCAGGGAGCTGTTTTACCTGTGTGTGTGTGTGTCTCTCCCCTCAGAGGCAGGGAGCTGTTTTACCTGTGTGTGTGTGTGTCTCTCTCCCCTCAGAGGCAGGGAACTGTTTTACCTGTGTGTGTGTGTGTGTCTCTCCCCTCAGAGGCAGGGAGCTGTTTTACCTGTGTGTGTGTGTGTGTGTCTCCCCAGAGGCAGGGAGCTGTTTTACCTGTGTGTGTGTGTGTGTCTCTCCCCTCAGAGGCAGGGAGCTGTTTTACCTGTGTGTGTGTGTGTCTCTCCCCTCAGAGGCAGGGAGCTGTTTTACCTGTGTGTGTGTGTGTGTGTGTGTGTGCCTCCCCTCAGAGGCAGGGAGCTGTTTTACCTGTGTGTCTCTCCCCTCAGGGGCAGGGAGCCTCTTGCTCAGCAGCAGGAGGTCTCCTTGCTTGATGGGAAAAGGTGAGAGCTGCACTCATCTTATCTCTTAAGGAGCTCAAGGCATCACTTGGAAATGATTTAACTTTCATTTATTCATTTTTGCCCTCCTCTTCCAAAACAACGTTGAAAGCAGCAAACACCTATAACAGCATAAGTTAAATAATTCTTAAAACCAAATAATATCCATTAAGAGTGTGTAAACAGCTAAAATGTTTCCTGCGCTGGATTGCAGTCCCTGTGTGCAGAAGTGATGCGCTCTCTCTCCTTCTCTCTTCTCCGGTTCCTTTCCTTCTTGCCTTTGCAACTAGTTTTTTCCAGGATGGGTGGAAGGCAGCTCAGACACTGCACCCGTTCATCGAGAAGCTGGCCTCTTCTCTCCATGCCGTAAGTCTCCCCCGGCTCCATCATCCCTCCCTCCCCCATCCCTTCCTTCCTTATCCCGAGGCTGGCCAGTATGGGCTCAGCTGAAAGCCTCTCGTCGCTCCTGACCGAGCATGGTTGGCGGTTTCCTTGCAGTTGCACCAGGCCCAGGAAGAGGAGGTGAAGCAGCTGACCCAGATCCGGGACTCCCTGCGAGGGCTCCTGCAAGTGGAGAGTAAGGAGGTGAGAGGTCGGATCCTGACAGCACAAGAGGAAGGGATTGAATGTAATGCATTCAGATGACTGAGATAAAGCCCAGGCACTGTGCAGGATCCCTCTCCTACCCCGACAAGACACCCCAGTCCTGACATGTAGCATTCCTTAGAAACGAGACACAGCTCTGCCCATGCACCTCATTCCTGCTGTGCAGCATCCAGTGCCGAGGCCCACATACCACACTGCTAATGCACCTCAGTCTTGTCCTGCTAATCCAGGAACGAGACCACCACCCACAGCTCTGCCCATGCACCTCCCGTGCTGACTTCCCGTCGAGCAGGCACGTCATTGGTGCTGCAGGACGATGTCAGAGTGGCAATGTTTGATCCCGTGGCTCCTCCCGAGTCCCTCCAGCTCACTGTATTTATGGCTAAAGCCAAGTTCCAGTGCTGTCTGCAGAAATCTCGTGTCGCCCACCTCTGCTGCGTGCCAGGAGTGGGAAACTCTTCTCCTGTGTTTCCTGTGAATGTAGGAATGCCTGAGCAGGAAGAACTCTGGCAGCAGCTACAGCATCCACCAGCACCAAGGGAACAAGCAGTACGGCACTGAGAAGTCGGGCTTCCTGTACAAGAAGAGTGACGGGTGAGGAGCTGGTTGATCTTGTACTAAGAGGTACGGGCTTGTCCTGGTTAGAACCCAGGATTCCAGCCCTGCCTTC
The DNA here is from genome assembly GCF_901001135.1 of Rhinatrema bivittatum. NCBI lineage: Eukaryota > Metazoa > Chordata > Amphibia > Gymnophiona > Rhinatrematidae > Rhinatrema > Rhinatrema bivittatum. Next base: position 86,520,903 of record NC_042625.1, read on the forward strand.
AGAGGCCACAGCTGACCTAAGGACAAGGATGGGCTAGTAAAGGCATAAGACCAAAGCTGATGGGGGTGGGGGGGGGGTGTCCTACTAGCTCAGCCAGGGGAGCTATTCCTGCAGCTGAATGGCAGGATCTCTAGAACTTAGGCTGGCTCTCATCCCGAGGGGCTGCATCACAGCAGAGGGTCTTGGGGGTGTGGGTAGGGGAGTGAAGATTCTGCAGCTTCCCGTTGGGTCTGAAAGTTGCTGACTAGTTCTCTCGTGTTCTCTCTCTCTCGTTTTCTCTCTCTCTCGTTTTCTCTCTCTCTCTCTCCTCTCTCGTTTTCTCTCTCTCTCTCTCGTGTTCTCTCTCGTTCTTTCTCTCTCTCTCGTCTAGAATACGTAAGGCATGGCAGAAGAGAAAATGTGGTGTCAAGTATGGCTTCCTGACGATATCGCACAGCACAGTGAGTATTGGAGGCAGGTGCCCCTGGCTGGCTTGCTGTGGGCTGAGGCTCTTCTCTAGGCTAGAAACCCTCCCCTCAGCTCATGGAAGGTGGAATGAGTGAGGTTCGCTGTGACAGTAGCCTGAAGGGGGAACTGCAAATCTTCTACGTGATAAATGCTGTCCAGCGAAACTCAAGCGTAAACGGGAGACTTGATTCTGCATCTCTGG